>NW_017731419.1:577547-591196 GCF_001890085.2 Hipposideros armiger
CCTATTGCTCAGAGCTCGCACTCTTAAGAAAGCTCTTAACCAACTGAGCCACTTGGCCGGCCCCTAGACTATTTCTTTATAATAGGTTTCTGGGAGAATTACTAGACTGTGTTTTTTACGAGTTTTTAATAGCAAAGTAATGTAAGATGCTATGAAATAAAATGCCAATTCTCAGTGAACACACAGAAAGTTTATTGTTTGCTCTTGTGAAGTTGAAATGGGTGTCTTGATTAGTAGAGGGAGGAACACTTCCATATGAATACTTAGGGATCAGGTTCCTTCTGTCATGCTCAGTCTTCTCTAATCAGCTGGTGGTTGGGAAAAGAGAAGAGAATATGGTCCATGGAAGGTTTTCATGGGGCAGGTCTAAATGTGATGCAGATTCCTTCTCACATTTCATTGGCTAGAACTCAGTCACATGGCCACACCTAACTGGCAGGCAGGATGGGAAATGTGGTCTAGCTGCGTGTTAGGGAAGAAGAGAAATGGTTCTGTGAGTAGCTAGCCAGCCTCTGCTCCACGTGCACTGGTTTCCTTATTGTTTAATTCTTTAATACTCAGTATTTGTTACCTATGTGATAGCTAAAAAATAATATCCTTAGTATATAAAAAGTTTATTGAAGTCAACAAGTAAAAGACAAACATTTCAATAACAACAAAAGAGCAAAAACAGTTGTAGGATCCACATAGGGAACCCTTTCCAATGACCAATAAGCCATTCAAAATAGACCTTTTACCCTCACTAGCCATCAGTGAACTGTAAATTAATATAAAATATTAGAATGTTAAAAAATATAAAAATTAAAATCAGCTAGTAAATCAGCATTTTCTTAATGAATCAACTTGTCGATGATGAAGTGAAACAAGCATTCTTATAAGCTACTGGTGGTAGTGAAAAATGGTACCACCATGATGAAGAACAGTTTGACAGTTTACTTCTGTGAATATATATTCGAGAAAATAATTAAATGTGCACGTAAGGAATTATATACAAGTATATTTATTAAGTCATCATTTAAAATAGCAAAAATATAAGAACAAAACATGTCCAACTGTTTAAATAAAATAAGGTATATCTCTGAGATAGACTATTATGTGGCTACCAAGTCAAGTTTTCAAACACTATTTAAATAATTGGAAAAATGCTTATGGTGGATTTATTTTAAAAGCAGGTTAGAAAAAATTATCTCAGTCTTACAAAAATTATATGTATGTATGTGTGTATGTTGCATGCATTCCAAAGAACTTGGAAGGAAATATTAACCGTGGCTGTCTCACAGGCGAAGGACAGGAATTAGGACTATGGTGATTTCTCTTTCTCTTTTTATTAATTTGTATTTTCCCAGTTTGCCACATTGAGCATATTACTAATGTAATCTAAGCAATCTAACTTTAAAATCAGATGTAAGTTTTGAGGAAGAATTGGCTATGATTCACTTCAAAACTTGTTTTTGAGCTGAGAGTATGTTTTCAACATTTTTACCGTAAGTTTTCTTATTAAAATAAATATAGGCTTCCTGAAACAAGGGGCGCTTGATGCTTTTTTTAAAATTTTTTTATTAATAACACACCTAAGGTTATACTTACGTTTTGCAGAGTAAAAATAAAAGGTGTGGGGGGGATGATATTGGATATTATATGCTTTGTTTTATAAGTGTAGATGGCTCACTAAGATTATCCTGAATATAAAGTTTATTTTGAGGCTTTTATTAGATGAGTTGCTGCCTCTAGAGCAAAAGTAACCGGGTAATAGTACATTCTTTGCTCTCATTTTTTGCAACTTAAACTTAAAAGACAGGTATTGAATAATGCGCCTAGTAATTATTCTCTGTGACATTTGCCTACTTGAAATGGTATAAAATATTGCCTGTGAAAGAAACAAATCCCTTTCAAGAACTGCAAGAGCAGAGTATATGCTCCTATTTGCATGACATGTGAAAGGTCAGGGAAAATGGAATAAATGGCAGGGAGGGGAGGAGAAATCCTTTCTTGCACTAAAGGATTAATATTCCAAAAGCAGGAACACAATAACCTTTTATAATTCCTTCACTTGATTTAAATTAAAAGACGAAAACCTTAGAACGTATGCAATGCTTGGAAAACACTCTGACAGAGCTGCCAGCGACCTTATTTGACTGTTTGTTATCCTGTCAGAGAAACTGACAGGCGTAACATTCTAGAAGAGATAGAAGGTGATATAGTTCAGTGCTGTGCAGATTTACATGAATATGGGAAAATGATTTCTGACTGGGTGAGCTAGTTAAGTATATAATGTTCCAGATTTTCCTAAAGAAAACTAAGAAAAGCCTTCACATCGTATTCAGAGGGCTTCAAAGCCGGCCTGCTTTTGATCCACATTATACCCTGCCTGATGGGTGGGTTCTCTCGTACAGCTTTGATGTAGCAGCCTGTCTGCTCATTTTTCCTTTTCTTTGCGTGTAATCCTAAATTCACTGCATTACCTCAAGAGAGCAGGCTTATGCCATTTAATAACCCAAAACACACGCTTGCTTTCTTTTCCTTTAAAACTTCCCAGACACACTGCTAGTATCTGAGGAAGGTGACAGTTTCATTTCTTTCTTTATCCCTAGCAAGAATGCAACAGTAATACACTTATCTATTTAATAGTGTACCTACCGTGTATAAGAGTTAAGCTGTGACTTGACTTGAATATAATTTTTTTTTGACTCAGGAAGCCTGATATTTGTTTACATTCTTTAATAGAGAAACGAGTCAAGATTCAGGTGGTAGAATTTGATGACACATATTTTTTATGTGTTTCTCAGACTTCCTAGAGTGGTAAAGTGTTACTGTAGTTTTAGGGCGATTTATGTCACAAAGACTGATATGAATGGCTTTACCTAGGCTAAATCTTTGTGTACCAACCTGTTTAAAAACAATCAAACCCGGTAGCCAATTCCCCAATAAAATCTTTAAAAATAAATAGATCAATCAATCAAACAAAAACCAGTTAAATCACCCAGTGGGAAAAAGCATGGAAATGCTGTCTCCCATAGGCCAGCCTGGGTTCTTTGCTCTCCACCACAATCCTTTTATCAGTTTTGGTCCCTACTCTGGGCAGACAATCAGACTATGCTGAGAGTAATGGAGGGAGTCAGAAATCCAGAAAATGAAACAACTCATTAGCAAACAGCATGAAACCAGAGCAAGACAATCAGGGCCATCAGGGCAAAAATGGAGGCCGTGGCTCAGAGGCAGGCGTACCCAGCAGTGTCTTGTGTTGCAGTGTGGGACGGCGGCCATGGAGTGTGTGCGGCAGTACGTCAGCGAAGTGCTGGACTTCATGGCAGACATGCACACGCTGACCAAGCTGAAGGTAAGCGCGCTTCCATCTTCCCATATCTCGGGTTCATGAAACACGGAGCCGTCTTTAGAGAGCTGAGCAGGACAGATGGGAATTTACGGTTACCTGGAGAGGCGCCCATGTCTGGGGAGTGCAAAGAGGGAAAGGAGAACAGAAAAGATATTTACATGGCATCAGCTATGTGCATACTTTTACTCTCACTATTTATTCTAGTCTCACAATGCCCCATTAAGGTGCTATCCGCATTTTACAAAGGTAGAAACTGAGGCCCAAGATGGTGTAGTAATTTGCTCAAGGTCACACCACTGTTAAGTAAGTGGTGGAGTCAGCGTTGACCAAAGGCTGTAGTGACTCCCAAACCATTAGCTTTCACTACGCCTTAGAGCCTTGTTTAACTACCTAGAGCCTCAGTGTCCTCATTGCAAAAGAAGTCTAGGAATACCCACCTTTGCTCACTGTTAGCACATGAAGAGACTTTGCAAACTGTAACACATCATGCAAATGTAAGCTGTTTATGGTTTTTGTCTGCATTGAACTTACCTTCGTAAAGAAAATAAAGACAAGGGATAGAACAAAGTTTTGTCGCATATGGGCAAAACCCCAGTTGTTGAGCTTATTGATGGTTTTGCCGGGTAGGATGAATCGCTGATGCAAGTGAACTTCTCGGCCACGAGCAGACTGAGGAACTAAAAGACTGATAGTCTGAGAGATCCAAGCAAGGCCCTGGACAAAGGGCAGAAGAGAATCTAAGCACCAGCCGCCAGATTGCTCTCTGGCAGTAAATGATTCTTTTTTGATAAACAGGATCTCATCATGCCAGAAGTTCATCAGCTAAAAATATGGTCCCTTCATTACCCAACACAGTTACCAGTCTCTGTTCACGTGATCTGCGTGTTTCTTGGGATAACGATAGATTTGCAAATGCTAGGTGGAAAGTAGAATAAAAATTTAAACTGATGAGTTCTCACACCGTCCAAACCCAGGCATTTCCAAATAAGCTCCCCTAGTGTTTGATCCACACTGGTTACTGAATACTGACTTTGGTTGCCTACACTTAAAATGACTTCGATGTATAAGAAACAGAAAATGATTGTTACCTAAACATTGTTAGCTTTTTTAATATAGCCACTTTCAAAATACTGAAAAAAATAAGAACAATCCACGACGATCAAAAGTCTGGGGACATAACCCACCCCTCTGATTTTACATGGTGTCAGCAAACAGAGGAGAAGGGTCCAGTGGCAAGTGGCTTATCTAAGTCTCTGTGACTAATTAGGACAGAACTGGGTCTAGAACTTAGGTCTCAGCTCCCAGTTCAGTGCTCTTTCCACTCGCTAAGCCACACTGAGCAAAGAAATGTTTCTAAATTAATTCAACAGATATGTATTGAGTACCTATAATGTACCTGGCACTGTTCTAAGCATTTATTAGCAGAGATGCAACGATGAACCAAAACAGATACAGTAGTTGCCCTCGTTTCTGGTAGTGGAGGCCAATTTTAATGAACGTTTCATACAAACTGAAGTAAAATTGTGACTGTATTGCTCTGAAGAAGGGGGAGACAGCAGCATGAGAGCTCCTGATAGGATGATAGGACCTACAGGGGTATCAGAGAAGGCTTCCCAGAAGAAGTGAGACTTGAGCTAAAATCCAAACAACGAATAGCAGTTGATTAGGTAAAGAAAGGCAGGAACAGTATTCCAGGCAGAGAACAGCATGACCAAAGGCCAGTAAAGGGAAGGAGCCAGTGTGATCGGGACCATAAGGAGGACGGGTAAGATGCAGAGGTCTGCGGGAGCTAGAGCATTCTAGGCTTTGTAGGTTATGCTAAGGGATTTTTTCCCCCTTTATTCTAAGAACAGTGGGAAGCCAAGGAAGACATTTCAGTGGGTTGTATGTTTGGGAGTGGTGATTGGAGGTGCGGAAATGACAAGCTGATCTTTTTGAAGCACAGCCTGGAATGTGTCCAGGTACTCTGCCAAAGTCACAGAATGCCGTTTGGTTTTGTAGAGCCACATGAAGACATGTTCCCAGCCTCTGCATGAAGATACCTTTGGAGGACATCTCAAAGTTGGGCTGGCTCAGATTGCAGCCATGGAAATCTCCCGGGGCAACCACAGAGATAATAAAGCTGTGATTCGCTATCTGCCTTGGCTCTATCATCCCCCTTCTGCAATGCAACAAGGGTAAGACCCTTATTATTCCAGCAATGAGGGTAAATAAGGCAGGAAGCACCCTGAGCTTCCTGGGGCTCAGCGAGAGCTAATGAATGCAGCGAAGATTTGTGGGAGTGGAATATGATTGGTTGGGAAGATGGAAATGGAGACCCATCCCCATAGTTGCTGACCCAGCAGCATTTTTTAACATGAGCACTTCATGATGCTTCCAATAAAAGAGATTTACCCTCATAAAAAATCCTCAGACATCCTAATGGATGATGAAAACCTGGAGCTTAGAACTACCATTTAACTCTTAATTTCAACTGGTTAAATAAATCGATAGGTATTTATTGAACACTTACATAAGCTTCTGCCTTCAAGCTTAGATTATAGCTGGAACAAAATCTATAGCAGGAATGAAATACAGTGCAAGGAGGTGTGAGCCCAGGATCCCGCCTGTCAGGGAGGCTAAGAAGAGAGAGGGGCCCATGGGTAGTTTATTTGGGAACTCAGAGCAGGCTCGAGCCTGCCATTTTGCATTATTAGCTTCCTGGCTAGTGGAAAGGTTTGGAGTCGGGGGTGAGGAGGGCAGGAGGAGAAAATTTTTGGAGAGCAGGAAAATGGATGGCTGTGTGTTATATCTATCTCCTCCTCTATTCCCTGCCTTCCCCCCCCCCGCCCCCACCAAGTGGGGATGTCAACCTTTCTAATGAGAGGAAAGGAAAGAATTTAGAAACAGAAGCTAGTGAGAAAGACAGCCAGGTTTGTGGAAGAACGGTCTTTAATTCTGTGTCACCAAAGGCTGCTCTTTGCTCAAGAAGCTAAGGTCCAGGATTAGAGTGGGAAACAAGAAAAACCGATACATCACTTTGTGAGCACTCTGTCACCTTGGTGTTTTGTTTTATGTCATTGTCTACAAGACCACACTTTGAATCCCTTCCATCAATAAGCATTTGTTGAGCACCCAACGAAACAGAGAACGTAAAATCATCTTTAACGCTTCCTTCTCTGATAGACCTAAAGAGTTCATCGAGTGCGTCTCCCACATCCGCCTGTTGTCCTGGCTGCTTCTCGGGTCCCTCACTCATAACGCAGTGTGTCCAAACGCCTCCTCCCCGTGCCTGCCCATACCTCTGGATGCAGGTTCCCACATTGCAGACCATCTTATTGTTATCCTGATTGGATTTCCAGAGCAATCAAAGGTAAGTGATTTCTGCAAGATTAAGACCATATGCATCAAAATTGCTAATGGAAACCCTTATCAGCCAATTATGTTTCTTCTGAGAATAAAATGCATCTTATCACTGGCCCTCCTGTGGATAGCAGGAAAGCAACTTTGTGCTAATGCCTTATTTAAAGTTGTTTAAATTCCCAGACTATCTTTTCTTGCCCCTAAATTGTTTTTAGGTTTACTTTTATGAAGACAAACGAGGGAGGCAAGCAAGAGTTAGCTTCCTAGGCATTTCTGTTTCAAAATAATGAAGAGAAATAAGAGGCTGGAAGTAGAACAAAAATTTTGTGAGCAGTTTTTAGAACCAGATGTGAAGTGGAGGAAAATGTATGCTCTATCTAATTCTTCATGCACTGTCTTTTCAATTCAAATCTCTAGGGCTGTATGAAGACACAAAATGAAAATAAGAAGGCCAGTTGGGGACTCGGCTGAATTACACGTTAGAATCACCTACACAGAGGAACTTTCTGAATTATAGAGACAGATGATGTGCTTTAGGGAATAGAATAAGCCCCAGGCAGGCATCAGTCATGAGCCACATGAGCCAGTACAAGCAAACCAGACACATTGGTGCTAATCAGCTGTGAGGAGCCTTGGCAGAGCCTTAGCCCTTCCTAGTGCCTAGGCCGATTTCAGGAGGTCCCGGTGGGTTTGGGCCAGGACAGGCTGACCCTATGATAAAATACGCACCCATCCACACAACCTGAATGATGTTTGCAAGAGGAATTATGGAGCCTGTTCCTGATATTTCAACTTAGAGCTGTGTTTGATTCCTAATGATGGCACTTCGTTAATTCTGTGACCTTGAAAAAGTTACTTAACCTCTCTGAGCTCCAGTTTTTGATCAACACATGAGGGGATGGTTCGAGAATTATGGAGTGATCTATGAAAAGTCTTTAGCACAGTGCCTGGGACATTGTAGGTGCTGTGCTTGGCCCATCAGTGCTTACTGCTGGCAGAAATACTATCTTTGCTACTGTTGCTACTATTAATACTTCCACTAGTATAATTATTAAGTTCTGGGCAGTGTGCTCATGGATATCACCTCTTTTACTCCTAACTACCACTCTTTGAGGAGAATGCTATTATCCCCATGTTACAGTTGAGGAAACACCCTAAAATGGTAGAATGATTATTCTTCCTAATATAGTTTAGGGATGGGAATGTCAGTTTCATTATAGGTAGACTTATTCTGCAAATTGCTGTGCCTTCTCTTTGGAAACATGCTTTGTTCTCTAAGCACACTCCTGCTGACCGAATGAAGAGTGGCTTGTCTTAAGGTGATGAATCACGAGTTTGTAGCTTGGAGTGAACTCCTTCGGCCTCGGATCACTTGGATTCGCTGTGCTTCAGCTGTGCTCCTCGGAAGGCCAGAGCCATGCGAGGCGGACTCCAGGGAGCAGCAAAGCCCACTAGAGCGTAACAGCTCTTCCTTTTGTTTCTCTCCAGACCTCCGTGCTGCACATGTGTTCCCTCTTCCACGCATTTATCTTTGCTCAGCTCTGGACCGTGTATTGCGAACAAAGTGCCGTAGCTACAAACGTCCAAAGTCAGAATGAGTTCAGCTTCACAGCCATCCTGACCGCACTGGAGTTTTGGAGTCGGGTGACACCCAGCATCCTTCAGCTGATGGCCCACAACAAAGTGGTGAGTTCACAAATAAGCGTTCCCTCTTGGACGGAACCTCAAAATGTGTAAACCACTTGCGATCCTCACATGCTCTGTCTTAAAGATCTCAGTTGAAATATTATATAAATGGATTGATGAATTTTTACATTATAAACTGGATGTTCTATGCGCATAAGGATTGTGATGAAAAGCAAAGCAAGAAAATCAGTAAAAACAATTTTTGTTTTCTCTGCCTAGTGTTGAAGGAAATGTATATGAAACATCTACCTTTAAGAGCTGTTTTGGTGCTATAAATTCAGAGAGGAGGGAGATTCATATTATTTTTGGATTCTAAGACTATTTGGAAAAGCCCTAGTCAATTAGGTCATGTTTTGTAGTGTTTAAGAGCAAACCAACTATAAGTGCTTGTTCTATGCACGACTCAAAACCTGAGAAGAGCCTCACCTTTTTGAGTTCCCCAGTCTTCAAATCCAGTTCTGTTTTAATGGAGATGGCTCACCAAGAGGGGCTGCTCCAAACTTCACTGGAAAATATCTGGGGATGGTTAGCATGAACCCACTTCACTGAATGAGCACAGATCAGTCCTCATGGGGTCACGGTTGGAGGGTGCACAGAAGAAACTCACAGGGGAGTCCTTTGGTTCAGTGTGCTGCTCTGGAGGAGGCTTCTGAGCTGGCAAAGCAGCAGCCAGTGTCTTGGTTATGGGTTGAATTCATGTCTGCAAGGGGCAAGGGACCTGGAAGGACACCATAGAGATGACCCCAACATGCTCAGAAATCCAACACTGCACCGTCCACAAAAGGCATTCCAGAAGTGATTTTTGATTGAATATTAGTCTAAGAAATATTTTCTTTTAGGTCTGATTGGAAAGGGGATTATGTATTTCCTTTAGTGAAGCACTTTTTTTTTTCTTTAGAGAAGCAGATGCTATAGACAATTCTGTATGGCAAGGGATGTGTTAGTTCAATTTAAAGGACATTACTGTGAAAATTTGGGGTGCACAAACAGTTCTGACTGCTAGGGAGAGAATTACATTTATTGGATCATAGAGGTTTGGAGATGCAGCATTCTATTCTGTTATTTTATAGACAATGAAACCAAGACTTCTAATTTAAGCTAGAGATTCAGAGTTTCCTTCTGTTGTCATTTGTTTTTTGATGCTATTAATACCTCTCTATTAAAGCTCCCTTGATAATCAAATATTACAAATGAATTGTGTATAAATGATGTTATAAATGAATTTGAATTAATTCTATCCTGAAATTTTTTTCCAACCACAAAAAAATAAGCCAGTCTGGTAAAACCCCCCTGGAGTGTTTAAAGTCCAGTCTTAGGAATTTCTGACAAGGGATATCATCTCTACTGTACTTTTTTTAAAAATTAATTTTATTGGGGAACAGTGTGTTTTTCCAGGACCCATCAACTCCAAGTCAAGTAGTTGTTTCAATCTAGTTGTGGAGGGTGCAACTCAGTGGACCATGTGGGGATCGAACCAGCAACCTTGATGTTATGAGCACTGTACTCTAACCACCTGGGCTAACCGGCCGCCCCTCTACTGTACTTTTGAACTGTAAGCATGGCTGCCTTGTTCTATAGAGAACAAAGCCTCAAAGACAGATATGCAGTAAATTCAACAACCACTCCAGATGATGAAACTGTGGAGAAAGGATCAAGATGGAGAACAGGATGGAGAAAAGGACCTAAGCCCAAATAGTTCTATAGTTGGAAATGAAGGAAGCAGAAGCCACTGATTCTCTGGTGTGAGTCACAGTGCAGCGCAGATTAGTGAGAGCAATACCTGAATTCCATTGGCAGCCTCAGTTAGATGAGGAAGGCTTGACGATTGCAGGCCCTCTGGAGCTTTAAAAATCCCCGTTTCTGGTTGAAGTTTTAAAGGTAAATAAATGCTACTCCTGCCGTCCTCTATGGTCATTGTACAGACAGACCTAACGGGCACAGGGCACGGGCTCTCTATGGCTGCAGACTAGTTTGCATAGTTCCTGTGTTATTGGGAGTGCAACTGATTTTCGTGTTTGTTGTTTCAGATGGTAGAAATGGTGTGTCTCCATGTGATTAGTTTAATGGAGGCATTGCAAGAATGCAATTCAACAATTTTTGTCAAGGTAGGAAAATCTTAAGATTTTTTATAGACCGTTTCTTGCTGCTAAAAACAAATGTGGATTTATTTTGAATGTATCTTTCGAAGAGGAAAATAAAAGTGATTTAATTTCAACACTCAGAGTTGGGGCTGGAGGATGTAGGCTCGCACAATACTTCACCAGATGGTTATTGTGTTATTTTTGCTTTTGCCCCCCACTGTGACCAACTCTAGCTAGGCTTGTATGTCGGACCATGGTTGCATGTAACACAAGTAATTAAAATATTACTGAGGAATGTTGATCTGAAAATGACCCTTTAGTAATATAAATTGGTTTGAGGGGCCTTACCTCACCTGTCACCAAGACATCCAGAAAACCAAGGAAAATAGTCTGTGATTGTTTAGCTGGTACTTTGCTCTAAGATAAATTAATTTAGTTTCTAGTATTGCTATTCTAAACCATTGTACAGCATAGGAAAGTAATTCAAGCATTTGTCATCTCTCCAGTGATATCAGAAACATACTAGCAGGATAAAAAAATAAGAGTAAAGGAGAACTTGGTTTCTCCCTCACTTTATCTTTCCATTTCCCCTTTTTCCTTTCTTTCTTATCATTTCACCTCTTTGTCTCACTAGTTCTTTGTCCTTCCTCTTCTTGTATCACTTCCTTCTTTACCTTCCACGTCGCTATTCCATTATCGGCCACCATCACACAACCCTCACCACAGTGCATCAGGTTGGAACCTTATAACTTGCTCCTTTGCCCCTTGTTGATGCTCTTCTTCAATAAAGGACGCTTTTCAAGTTAACTCACACAGTGCTAAAGAAAAGCAGCCCATTTTCAGGGAAAATGTGACTGTTACTACAACACTGCAAGGTACTTGGTTCGAATGGGATAGATATAGATTGTCAAGCTTGATAGTCAGTAGCAAAAGTCAACATGATGAGAGAAACTACATGACTTACTCTTGGATGATCATACCTGATTTTATTTTTCCCAGCTTTATTGAAGTATAATTTATATACAGTGAACTATACATATTTAAAGTGTACAGTTTGATAGGTCTTGACATATATTACACCTGTGTAACCATTACCACAATCAAGATAATGAACATATCCATCACCCCCTAAAGTTTTCTTGGGCCCATTTTTAAGCCTCCTATTCCACCACTCCCTGTACCCCACCTCCCCATCCCCAGGCAATTACTGATCTGCTTTCTGTCACTATAGGTTAGTTTGCATTTTCTAGAATTTTATATAAATGGATTCACACAGTATGTACCTTTTTTTTTTCTGCCTTCTTTCACTTAGAAGAATTTTCTTGAGGTTAATCCATGTTGTTCCATGTATCAGTAGCTCATTTCTTTTTTATTTCTGAGTGGTATTTCATTGAATGGAATATCCCATTTTGCTTATCCATTCATTGGTCAATGGACATCTGAACTGTTTCCAGTTTGGGGCAATTACAAAGAAAGCTGCTATGACTTTTCATGCACAAGTCTTTGTGTAGATATATGATTTTGTGTATGTTATATCAATAACTAGGAGGGAATAGCTAGGCCATATGATAGGTGTATAGCTTTTAAAAAATTGACACACTGTTTTCTACAGTGATTATACCCTGTGACATTCACATCAGCAGTGTATGAGCATGCCAGTTCTCCACATGTTGGGCAGTAGTCCTTCCTTTTCTATTTCCTGAAAAAACTTGTGTTTATTTGGTATTATTTTTCCCTTAAATGTTAAGTAGAATTCACCAGTGGAACTTCCTGGGCTTAGAATTTTTTTTTTTTTTTTGCAGGAGGGTTTTAAACTACAGATTCAATTGCTTTAATAGATACAGGACTATTTAAGTTTCCTGTTTTTCTTGAGTGACCTTTGATAGTGTGTGTCTTTCAAAGAATTTGTCCATTTCTTCAAAGTAGTCAATTTTAGGGCATGAAGCTGTTCATAATATTCCTTATTACATTTTTAGTATCTGTAGGATCAGTAGTTGTGCCACTTCTTTAATTACTAATACTGGTAATTGGTAACATCTCTATTTTTTTTTTCCTGTTCAGCCTGGATGAGGTTTATCAATTTTAGTGAGCTTTTGATTAAAAAAAAAAGCACAACAACAACCAGCGTTTATTTGGTTTTCAGTGATTTTCTCTCTTTTTATGTTTTCTGTCTCAATGATTTGTTTATTATTTTCTTCTCATCACTTTAGATTTACTTTGCTCCTTTTTTTTCTAGTTTCTTAAGGTGGAAGTAGAGTTCACTGATTGGAGATTTTTTTTTCTTTTCTAACATGATTAGGGCTATAAATTTCCCTTAAACACTGGTTTAGCTGCATCTCACAATTTAGTATGTTGTGTTCTCATTTTATTCAGTTCAAAGTATTTTCTTAGTTCCCTTTTGTGTGGTTTATTTTTTTTTTGACCCATTGGTTATTTAGAAGTATATTATTTAGTTTCTAAATATTTGGGGATTTTCTGAGATTTTTCTGTTATGGATTTTTTATTTAATGCCACTGCAGTCAGACAACATACTTTGTATAATTCAAATTACTTTAAATTTATTTATTTATTTTTAAATTATAGTTGACATTCAATATTATGTTATATTAGTTTCAGGTGTGCAGCATAGTGATTAGACATTTATATAATTTATGAAATGATCCCCTGATAAATCCATTATCCATTTGGCACCATACCTAGTTATTACAATATTATTGACTATATTCCCTGTGCTGTACTTTACATCCCCATCACTATTTTATAACTACCAATTTGTTCTTAATCCCTTCACCTTTTTTACCCAGCCCCCCAACACCTCTCCCATCTGGCAACCATTGGTTTTTTCTCTGAATCTGTGAGTCTGAACAATTTATTGAGACTTGTTTTATGGCCCAGAGTATCTGTGTGCACTAGAAAAGAATATGTCTTCTGTTGCTGTTGGGTGTAGTTTTCTAAGTCAGTTGGTTCAAGCTTATTGGTAGTGTTGTTCAAACCTTCCATGTCCTTCCTTCTGTATATTTATTCTATCAATATTTGAGAAAGTGATATTGAGATATCACAATAATTGTGGAGTGATCTTTTCAGGTCTACCAATGTTTGCTTCATGTATATGAAGTACATAAATGTTTAGGATTATTATGTCCTCTTAATGAATAGAAATTATCAAATGATTCTCTTCATCCTCAGGAGCATTCTTTGCTTTGAAA
>NW_017731419.1:595689-600436 GCF_001890085.2 Hipposideros armiger
CATTCTTTGTGTCCTTCCTGTCCTTCCACAGTGACCTTTTCCCGTTGGAGCGTGGTCTGCTCATGGTGCATGGGCTCACCTCGGAATTTGGAATAAAATCCAGTCTCCTCATGTGGCATCCCAGGCCATCTGTGGGTAGACGAGAGGCCTCCCCTCTGCTATTCTAACCTTGTTTTCCATGGCTCTCTCCTAAGAACCGCGTCATCCAGCATCACGTGAAACCCCGCTGCCTCTTCACTTCTCCACACACTCCTGCCTCTGGGGTTTGCTTCCTGGGGTGCTCTTGTATTACTTTGCTACGGCTGCTGTAACAGAGTTATGACATATTAGGTGGCTTAAACAATATAAATTTATTCTCTCACCATTCTGGAGGCTGGAAGCCCAAGATCAAGGCATCAGCAGGGCAGGTTCCTTCTGAGGCTGGGAGGGAACCCAAGCCTCTCCCAGCTCCTGGTGCTGCTGGCGGTCTTCGGTGCTCCTTGGCTTGTAGGTCTCTGCCATCCTCTCACATGGCGTTCTCCTGAGTGAGGGTCTGTGTCCAGATCCCCCTTTTTAAGGACACCGGTCATATTGGATTAGGGCCCACCCTACTCTAGAATGACCTCATCTTAACTAATTACATCTGTGGTGACCCCATTTCCAAAAAAGTCACATCTAAGGCTGTGTGGGCAAGGATTACAATATCCATTTGAGAGGACAGAATTCAATCCATAACAACTCCACTGTATTGGAATAGAGAGTTGGGAGGAACATGGAATGAAATGATATATGCATATTAACATATGAAAGATCTAAGCAGTACTGAAATAAAGAAACTAAAGAAGTTTGGTCCAAGTCCAAACTTATTGGACCGTAGTCCCCACCCCATTTAAATCCCACCAAACTAGAGTTCTGTGGAACACACATTGGGCAGCGTTGTCTTCTGTCCCTGACTCCCGGGTTTAGGAGGCCACAGATATTTACTTACATTCCAAAGGGCTGAAATGTGGCGGGGAGGGCAAAGCAGACGGAGGAGAGCCACTGCTGGAGGCATTTGGATGGACTGGGCACCCTGTGACCTCCTGGGAAGAGCCTCAGCAGAGGGGCTAAGGGCCAGTCAGAGGCAGCAGAGGGCAGGCACCCAGCCCTTCGCTCTCACAGCCTTACTCTCCGCCCACCCTGAACAAAGCCATGGGGGCCCTACTCACTCTGGCCATATCTCACCTTCCACATCCCAGCCAGGTGATTGCAGGGCTTGTCTTTTCCTGTCACTGAAGCATTTCAGCTTCCCAGCAATATTTTCTTTTTGCCTATGGGCAGATAGAGTCACCATGCTCCTCAGAAACTCAGTTCTAAAGATCTGTGGAGGAAATTGTGTTTCAAGAAAGTGAGAATTTAATTAAGAAAATACACATTTAGTTTCCCGTGCTTGGTAGCTTTCGAGAGACAATCAGTCGTTTAAAGTGTGTGTTTCAGGCACTCGTGGGGTGCTGATTAACCTCCAGATGCCACCAGCTCAGCAGGGCTTGGCCTCAGAAAGACATTTTTCTGATAGCGGGTAACTCCGCAGCAGGGGCCCGCATCCGTTTGCGATGTTAAAGGGATCCATTGTGCCCGGCTGTCCCTCGNATCCTAAGTTCAGATTATTTCCTAGTACTTGCTCCCCCACTGTCTTCTTGCTCACATTGTTTCTGGCAAGAAATCTGTGTCATTCTTTTTTTCTTCTGTCTGTGATATGTTTTTTTTCTTTGGCTGCTTTTAAAGTTTTTCTCCTTATAATTGTTGTTAAATAATTTGATAATGAAATATCTTGGTGAGGTTTTCTTTATGTTTCTTGTGTTTGGGTTTGTTGAGCTTCTTAGATCTATGAATTTATAGTTTTCATGAGGAAAAGAATCAGCCATTGTTTCTTTAGCTACTTTCTTCTATGCTTCTACTCAACATATTCAATATTCTCTTTACCTCCTTGACTATATTGAATATAGTTATAATAACTGTTTTAAAGTCCTTGTCTACTAATTGTTATTTGTGTCATTTTTGTGTCTTTTCCAGTTGCTTGATTTTTCTTCTCATTATGGGTCACATTTTTCTGCTTCTTTACATGCCTGATAATTTTTTAATTGAATTCCTGAGATTTTGAATTTGACTTTCTTGGGGGCTGAATCTTTTTGCATTCTTAAATATTCTTGAGCTGCATTCTGTGACATAGTTAAGTTACTTAGAAACAGTTTTATCCTTTTGAGATTTGCTTTTAAGCTTGTTAGGTGGGATCAAAGCAGTATTCTGTCTAGGACTAATATTTCTTCTCTACTTGATGTTCTAGGATTTACAAGATTTTTCCACTCTAACTAGTAGAAACACAAAGTATTGCTGGCCCTATGTGATCACCAGGGACTTTTCCCTCTATTCTTTTTGGATTGTTTTTCTTCAGCCTTGAGTGGTTTTCTCTTATGTGTGCACTGGTCACTATTCAGCTGAAGACTCAAGGGAAAGAAACCCTGTACACATCTTCAGAGTTCCTCTCTCTCTGTGCAGCTTTCTCCTATCTAGTTCCATGCCTTACAAACTCTAGCCACATTGGCCTCCCTGGATGACTGACTCCATCTCCTCAACCCAGGAAGACTGCCAGGCTTTGTTACGGCCTGAAAACTCTCTAGGCTAATTGTGGGGCTCACCTTGTTTGTTTCCCCTCCCTCAGTGATCACTGTCTGGTATTGCTGATGCTCAATATCTGAAAACCACTGTTTCATATACTCCATCTGGAATGAGGTGTTTCAGGCAGGGGGGTAAATCAGGTCTTTGTTGCTCCATCTTTATTGAAAAAGAGTTTCACAACTAGTTTTAATTTTGATGGCTAGAACAAGCATGGAGTGAAATGAATACACCCCAACCAAGTAGGATATCTTCAATTTATCCTGTAGCATAAACCAAGATAAGAGAAAAAGGTGTCACTTTTATTTGATGAAAAACAGCCTATTTTTTCAAATGTCCTTTAGTTTTCAAGATATTGTTTCTAGAGAAGAAAAAAAAAGACAAGACTCAGCCAACTTTATTATAACATTACAGAGCCTAAAATACATTAGCTCTAATTCTTACTGACAGCTTTGCAGGAGCCACTAGTAAAAGGGAACTGAAATGAACAGTTACTCAATAAGTCAAATTAGCATTCCTAAAATAGGATGACTGCTGGATTATATAATGCTATCAATAACAATGAGATTTAACCTGAAGACTTTAGTCACGTGATTTGTAACTCATGAACCTGAAGGGCCCTTGGAGGTACCTTTTAGCATCTTATTGCCAGATGTTGCATCAATGGGGAAACAGGGAAGAAGCCTTCTAAAACCAACCTCACTATTCCCCTTGATTGCCTGACAGGCTCTTAGCCCCATGGACAGCATTGGAAAAGGTGTCCCCTTAGGGGCAGAGCATGCAGTGCTCCCTGGTCCCTACCCTCCTGGTCCCCCAGGATTCTTAATAAGAGGTTAGTTCAGGTATTTCCCCAAATATCAAGAGACATATGGGCCTGCTTCAGTATCCACTAGGTCAGAAGTCAGTAGAAGTCCATAGACATTAGGACCCTCAGGGCTTGGGTCTTGATATATAAACATTGGGGAGGAAGCAGTTAGACTCTATTTTTTTCCATTCAGAACGCCTAGATGAGCCAGTTCTACCAAGAACCAGAGAGCATAGCCTTATCTGGCACCAACATTCGTAACCCTCCAGTTCTGTTGTTTTGAGTGTTGGTGGCAGGGGGAGGCAAGGAGAGGGTGTCATTTCCTGGTATTCGGAATTTTAGTTCAACTACATCTTCTGCAACACACCATCCTTCATTTCTGAACACAGTCTTTATGTTAGAGACTCAATATTAACTGGCTGCCACATAAACACTGTGTTTAGGAGTAGACCTCACTGGAAGTCAAATTAGCAAATGATACACATCAGCAGACTGTTGAAAGCAGAGCAACAATCACATTTTGCCTTGGGAACAAAAGCACAGAGAGCAATGTCATTTATCACTTCAGCAAGGTTTTTTTTTTAATTTTATTATTATTATTTTTAATGTTTTGATGAATTAAATGAGACCGGCAGCCTATGGCCATGACCAGTGAAGAGAGAGGTCATTTATACACTGTCCCCCGTCTGCAAGGCTGTCTTCCTGGTTCTCTCATTTTATTCATTGCATTGTCGTCTTCCAGTTTGCCAAGGTGAGAAACCTCAGCTTTTTCTTTGACTTTTTCCTCACTCCAAAGAGCAGACTATTCCCCAGACACTCACAGATGATCTCTGCAGGCAGCACCCCTCTCCATCCCAGAAGCCATTTCTGCTCTTACCTGGATCGTGGAGGCAGCCTCCACGCTGGGTCTCTGCCTCCATTCTTTGTGTCCTTCCTGTCCTTCCACAGTGACCTTTTCCCGTTGGAGCGTGGTCTGCTCATGGTGCATGGGCTCACCTCGGAATTTGGAATAAAATCCAGTCTCCTCCTGTGGCATCCCAGGCCATCTGTGGGTAGACGAGAGGCCTCCCCTCTGCTATTCTAACCTTGTTTTCCATGGCTCTCTCCTAAGAACCGCGTCATCCAGCATCACGTGAAACCCCGCTGCCTCTTCACTTCTCCACACACTCCTGCCTCTGGGGTTTGCTTCCTGGGGTGCTCTTGTATTACTTTGCTACGGCTGCTGTAACAGAGTTATGACATATTAGGTGGCTTAAACAATATAAATTTATTCTCTCACCATTCTGGAGGCTGGAAGCCCAAGATCAAGGC
>NW_017731419.1:601721-617161 GCF_001890085.2 Hipposideros armiger
TGTTTCTCCACACAGCTGATACCTATGTGGTTGCCAATGATCCAGTCAAATATCAAGGTGAGTCACCCCCGTGGACCAGAGACTCAGTTCCCTCCAGAGAGCATCACATCACAGGGCATGTTCATGCTCCACTTCCTGTGGAGAAACATGCATTCCACCTGCCCCTGGTCTCAGGGGGCTGCTAGTGCAGCAGACCCTTTGGGCCAGGTCAGAGGTCTGCGGGCCGAGGTGACAGCGGGAGCCACTGCTCACTGTGGATGAGGATGGAGGGGAGGAGGAGGAGAGGATGCCAGAGTCTGGGCGAGGCTCAGTTACTGACTAGAATGGAGGCTGGACAGCTAGTCTACCTTCAGAGCATACCTGTGGGATCTGATCCCAGGCGTGTCCTCCAGTGCTATTTCTTGAAAGTGATTTTCTGGGATGGGAAGAATTCTATTAAGAAAGGATAGCTTTGAATGAATGGCAGAATTGAGCTCGAAGATACCTGCCCGCCCTCTCATTCTTTTATATAAGAGAAAAAGTTGGACCAGAAGGAATAGTCGCTTGGACAGGGCCCCGTAGCCATGAAAGGGAACACCCTGACTGAATGCATTTCCCACGGCCAGGCCCTGCCTTGAGTGACACATTGTCACAGTAGGGCCAAAGATACTCCGTGACCAGCAAATGTAGTTACTGGGGCTTGACATTAAGATGGCAGAGGTAGCCACCAGCTCCATCCAAAATGGCCCCGTCCATGGCATTAGGAGTATGGGTGTGGGTCAGGAGGAGACGATGGAAATCTTTTCTGCTAAATGTCTTCTCAGAGTTGGGGAGGGATGCTAGTGGGGAGGGAAGGGCATGACCTCAAGGTAACCAGACACCGAGAGAGAAATGCAGCTGTCAGCAGTGACTGTAGGCTGAGTCCTGAGTCATGGGGTTGGTCCTGTTGTGACCACGGGTGGGTGCATTGGCACTGCTGAAAACTTCATCTCTGTGCTCATTTTTATTGTGCAAAGTGCATATACTTCCACCTTGAGGCATTCTAGGTTGCCCCTCGCCCTGCCTGATGGTAATCTGGTGATTGACATTGCACGGTCTGCTAAGAGCAGGCCAACAGAACTTGATGAAAAGCTCAAAAAAATAAGCAAAGCTTACCACCTAGCTTCTTTGTGTGCATTAACATGAGAACAGAGAGATGATTATCATCACTATAATGTAATGAGCACTTACTACGTGCTGAGTTTTGTTCTAAACCCTCAATTAACTCATTTATTTTTACAAAACCCCATGAAGTAAGTGTTACCATCCCCATACTTTGCCTATGAGAAAATCCAAACACAGACCTAAAAGGCTTCTTTTTAAAGTCGTTAACATTGGAGCCAGGATTTGAACCCAGGGAGCCTGGCGGCAGAGCCAGGCCACTTCACCACAACTCTAGGCTCACATGGTGACCAGCTCCTGGGGGACAAGTATTGGTGTCAGCCCATACATGGATGTCAGCTTTAAGTTCCTGTTGCAATAAACCAGTCAAGATGGGAATGGCATGGTTTGGATGCATTTGGGCCAGGTTAGACTCTAGAAACATGGTACCTGCCCACATCCCCTGCCCAGAGCATTGTCAGATTTGCGAGTGGGCCTTCTTCGGGCCAGACAGCCCTTGAGCCATGTATGAGTTCTGCCTGCAGAAGTAGTCCCGGCTGGCAGCCCCGGGGTTGTTGGTGAGCATTGGAAAGCAAGAAGCTAAATGGAATGTCTTGCCCTGTCTCAACAGCACCTATCTGCGGGACTCCAGCTTCGCCTCCAGGCCATTCAGAACAACGTCAACCACCACAGCCTAAGGACGCTGCCAGGCTCGGCGCAGAGCAGCGCGGGGCTGGTGGCGCTCCGCAAATGGCTGCAGTGCACGCAGTTCAAAATGGCGCAGGTGGAGATCCAGTCCTCCGAAGCAGCCTCTCAATTTTATCCTCTATGAGCGGACTCCTCGGCTCTCAGTGTCAACACTCTGGTTTAGCAATAATGGGTTTCAAAACAAAACAATTTGATCCAAGCAGGTTGGGGAACATATTGGTACTGTACATTCTCTTTCTAGTTTAGTAAAAGACGTGCAAAGGCCGGAGAGGGCCAAAAATGAAGCTTTCTTGCTACACATATTTCTGATGACTCCTTGGGCTATCTGATTAAGTGTTTCCTTACATTATTTTTTAAAAACCAAATCATTTTTCTTTAACTAACTTCTATTTTTTTTAAGAAAAAAAAAATAGACTGGTGGGTACTCACAGAAAAGTTGTATAAGTCCCCCTGTTGCTATTTTTGATGATAGAGAATAAATAGGGTTTTTGAAACCTTTGTAGTGTTTTTTCTTAAAATCCACTCTTGGCAATGCAATAAAAAAACCCCGTCACCATAAGCCAGTGACACTTGACTGAAGCTTTTTGTCATTATCCTGGGAAAAAGTGGCAGCTTGCAAGGACCATTACAAAGTGCACTTAGAAATTAGGTGGTTAAACTGTGCCAATTGGTTTCTTTGTTTTATAATATCATTTTCCAAAACTGTCCAGTGAGTTTTATTATTTTTAAAACTAGTTTTTCGACTCATTCGTTCTAGGCTGTACTTTCTTGTAAGCTTTCTGATAACCCCTTTAGTTTTGTGAATAATAAATTTTATTCTTTTGTTAATACTTGTATACAATTCAATTTAAAACTGTAGATTGCACCCTGGACCAGACGATTCCCCACGCTGGCACAGAGCACTGCACCTGGAGTTATGTTTCATAAAACAGAATTTTAATAGTGTGAGAACACCAAGATTTATCAGCACTAATACTTAGCATTTGACTGTGCATTCACAAATGGTATTTCTCTTCTCTATCCCTGTAATGCACTGACTAAAAGAAGACTTAATATACATTTAAGCTGTATACTGACATGCTATTAAATGCATTTTTTATTATCTTTGTGAGCCTGGGGTTTTTTAAAATCAGTGTATAGAGCTAGAGTTCAGTTCCTGACAACCATTTCTTCTAAGCTTTTAAAACTTCTAACATCCCTTAAAATGAAAGTGCGATTGCTGAGGATAAAGCTTCCTTTCTGATCACTACCTGGTGAGAGACACACAACTGATTTGAAGTCTATTCTCTCAGAAGGACTTTAAGTGCATGAGACAGTTCCTTTTTCTTTTGCTTAATGGTGGTGATTAAGAGGCTTCTCTTTTCTTCTGAGAAGTCTGATTATCTTCATGCTTCTCAGGGGAAAACAAGTCCTCAAACATTGAAGTGTTTCACAGGTTCCAGAAAGAGAGGCGGTAGATCACTCCGATGAAATCTTGCAGGGAACCAGCGCACCCCTATATTACGAGTATAGAAACGATCATCTTTATTCACTAATGAATTCTTCTGAAAGGCCTCCCCGCAGTCAGAATTCTCCTCTGTCCCAATCACGCTTGGTCACGCTTCTGTGAACATTTCATCTTGTATTTATAGAAAGTTCTGCATATATTCATTCATCTCACTTGTAGATGCTGACAGGCTTCAGGGTATGTCCTGTTTCCATATCCCCAGGGTTTGGCACATAGTAGGTGCTTAATTAATGTCTGTTGAATTGAATGGATTTGATTAAGCAACAGGTCTTTCTTGGGCTACCCAGCAGGCTCAGCAAGGGCTGCATTGTGGCATTCTCTTTCTGTGCAGAGGAGGAAGTCCTGGCTGCTTTCCCTGTGAAGGTTTAACCGGCTTCCCCATCCTGTCTCGGCTGAGGCCCGGCTTTCGCTAGTCCTGAGCCCACCCTGCTACAGGCAGCCACCAGGGTCTCTCAGTGGCCACGTCCTACCAGTAGACAAGGTCCACAGTCACTCACAGCTTCTTCTCCAGCCCCCTCTTCTTTGCCTAGTTCTTTGAATGGACTTCTCCCTCAGTTTCCCTTTGTATTTGCATCCCCCCCAAGGGCTGGAGATGAGCCCCCCAACTCAGCCCTCTTGACTGGGCCACTACCTAATGCTTCCTGCTGTCCAGACCTGTTCCTTTGCCCCAGTCACAACCTGGGGTCTTGATCCTACCCAGGCAGGGCTCCCTCCGTGCTCCTGAGAACTGTAACCCATTTTTCTGCCAGCCTGACCCCAATACTGTCCCTGCTGGGACTGTGCCACTTCATTGGCCATTAGAGACCAGCAGCCTTCTCTGGCCTGCGCTGTCCCCCACCCCTCATTTCCCTACGTCCTCATCTTCTTTCTTACCTCATTATGTCAGCCTCTCCAGTAAGTGGGGCTCAGGCACTTAGAAGACAAAAGTCAGGGAACGAGGGGACAGATGGACGTTTGGCAGGATTGGCCCTAAGAAGTAGAAGCCCTTTACCTAGATCAGGGTTCAGCAGACTACAGCCTACGGGCAGCCACACCCCACTTCCTGTTCTTTCAAGTTTTATTGGAACACAACCCAAATTGCCATTTACATGTTATCTGTGGTTGTGTTTGTGCTGCAATGGCAGAGTTGAAGAGTTGTGACAGGGGCTGTATGGCCCTGAAAGCCTAAAATAGTTACCATCTGGCCCTTTACAGGGAAAGTCTGCTGACCCCTGTTTGCTGAAGGCCAGTGAGGAACGCTGAGCTAAACCTTGGCATGGATGTATTTTCCCTACCACCTCAGGGTTTTTTGAAATTTCACTATGAGTGTTTCCTCATCTGTAAAATGGGGACAATGACATTCTACCTCACAGGGTTGCTGAGATGATGAAATTAAAGAATGCAAGGAAAGAGCTTAGAGCTGTGCCTGGCACATGGTAAGCACTCAGTAAAAGCCATCAGTTATTATTTTTATTTTATGTTAAAGCCTAGAGAAGTAAATCTACTTGCCCAAGGTCACACGGCTAGTAAGAGGCAGAGCTGGAACTTGACTGTAGGCTGTCTGACCCTAGGACTGTGCTCTTAACCACACCCATGTTGACTCCCGCCACACCACCCCCAACCCCAGGTGACAGCGCTGACAGCAGAGAAGGACAGAGAGAGTCCCCCAAACTGCACCTGATTCAGATTGGCCAGTGCTAATTATTGGCTTGGAGAAGGACCAAGGAATAGACACTGTTTTCCTTCCCTCATGGAATCCTGCTGGTTTCGGAGTGTAAACAGAACATCCTGAGATTCCCAAGGGTGGAATGCGCCCAAATCTGCAAATGCGTCGATTCCATGATTGTTCACAACGGGCGTGCGTCTTACTAGTTTAGTGACCTTGGACAAGTTATTAAACTCTCTGGGCCTCTTTTGTCCTTACCTGTAAAATGGCACTATCTACCCATCTCCCTGGGGCTGGTGGAAGGCTCAAACTGGTGGAGGACTGTGGTGGTGCCTGGAGATTGTACCAGAATCTATGGACCTCCGGGAAGACTGCTGCCACCTTGTGAAGACCGCATGAGGGGACAGCTCACAGCTGCAGACTCATTTTGTTTTTCCTTCAGCCGATTCCTCAGAAGCAAGTCCTACAAGACCCACAGGAGCCAAAACTTGGTCATTAGCCACGTCGTAGACCATCTCTTTGCCAGCCTGTCACTCTGCCTGACCTCGGGATGTTTTCAGCAAATCTCTGAGAGTCTCATCGGGGGCCAAGTGGTTGCAGCAACTTCATCTCCATTCCCAGACTGAGGCCAAATCAGATCGGACTGGATCGGAGAAGATGCGTTATCCACCGAGACTCTTGTGAGCTAGGATCGAAGGGCCTCTGGCATTCACTGGACAATGCAGATCATTTAATATACCTCTTGAATAGAACTAATTTGAAAATATGTATATTGGGCAAATTGGGTGTTTTGATAGTAATGGTCTTAAGAAGAATGAAGGGAGTGGTTGGAACTCAATGGAACAGTACCAAACTGTGTTTTTCTGCAAGTTGAACCCTTTGGGAGATGGCTGAGGTGGTGTTAGTGAGAGGCTGGCCAGTTCCTTCCACTGACAGGAGCTGTAGACAGTGAGCTTCTTGTGAGTTGTATTCTAGAGAAACCTAGCCACCATTTATTGAGCATCTACTGGGTACTAAGCACTTTATATGCATTAAGTTTACTCCTCTTAGCCCTCCCCTCCCCATGAGATAGGTGTTATTCCCATTTTGCCGGTGAGGCAACTGAGGCCCAGAGGCTGTGTGACTAAGGCCATGCAGCTGGTAGTAATTAGTTGCATTAAGAACAGAAGGCCACCTGACTCCAAGTAAGAGCTCCACTCAGTAAATCTTAATTTCTCTTCCCTTTTTTGGTTCTGGGCTCTTTCGGCTGAAATGTGCCAGGAACATGGGTTAGAGAAATCTGAGGGCTTTTTCTGAGGCACCGCCATCTTGCTGGTGTCTCTGTTTATTGATCTTTTGTTATAAATGCCCATCAAGCCAGCACCACTTCATTTGACAAAGGCACTTCCCCCATGGCTTTGGGAATTCATTTATTTGAAAAGTAGTACAGCCCACAAATTAAATCACAATTGGTGTAACACTTAATAATTTTATGGGAAAGAATAAAAAGTAATGAAGTAAAGATTGTGGTGATGAACTCGATTAGATTGGGGGCCTATTGAGAGTTCACACAGCCCTATGGAGACTTGCCCCTAATTAATTATAACCGTAGCTAAAGGCTCACTGCATGTCAGGCACATTAGATACGGTAATCTCATTCAATCTGCACAACAATGATGGGAGATAGGCACTTCTGTTATTAACCCCATATTACAGATGAGGAAACCGAGTCCCCGAGACACTGAGCATTTGCAGGAGTTCCTCAGTAAGAGGTAGAGCACAATTTGAACCCAGAATGTCTGCCTCCAAAGCCCTGGATTTTTCTAATACATAATTCTGGTAGTTAAATGACAGATAGAGTCCTTTGCTACGTACCTGACCAACAAGGTCATCTAGAGTCACGTAGACCAGAAGTCACCCACCAGCAGCCTGCTGGCTGAACTTGGCCCATAGCCTATTCTGTTTGATGGGCTTGAACTTTTATTTCTCCTTTGGTTTTGAACACCTTCGATGACGCATACAGGCTCCAGTTTTGTACAGTTCTCACCGCTGACCTCTGCCTTCCAAGCAGGAAGACTCCCAGCAGCCTCTCCGCAGAAGTCCTGTTACCTCTGGGTTGGTTTACAAGGCCTGGGTGCTTCACACCTTCACCCACCCTGCCCTGCAGGCCTGCAGGTTGCCACCCAGTTTAGACTGACCCTCTCATTTCATGGGCCCAAGAGGGGATAGTCACCCAGCAAGACAGTTGCACAGCAGGACTTGGAGGCATGCTCTCAGCCCCATAGTGGCCCTTCCCTTCCTGGCACAGTCCTCCGTCCCCACCTGCCTGGCCACGGGCTGGGGGCCCCGCCCCTGTACACCTCCACCCGTCAGCCTGACCTTCTTTCAGGTCTGAGCTGGTCTGACTACCATCAGTCCACCACCATCCTGGTTTCTCCCAGTTCAAGGGAGCTGAGGTCAGGAGCGGGGCTCCAGGTGAGCCCCTGGCACCAGCACTTTCCTGCAGGGTACACAGGACATGGATGAAAGCCATAGAGTTGGTTGAACAAAGAGCTGGCTTTTTAATTATGCAGTCCAGACAGGCCACTGCCTGCAGGCCAGCGGAGAAAGGGGCCTCCTGGGGCTGCCTGGCAGACGCCCTGATTTCCACTCCTTCAAGTGGCCTCTTGGAAAAGAAAGGAACCAGCAAGTAATCAAGCCTGAAGGACAGAAACACTCCAGGTGAGGTCAATCGCTGGGCCCAGCTGGGGGAAGGAGGGGAGGGGATCTGCCGGGGGCGCTTGGCCAGTTCCCGAGAGAGGGGGAGGCAGGTGTCAGGGACAGAAGACAGGCTCTGCAGTCAGATCAAGCCGAAACTTTCCCACTGACCTGCTCTCTGACCACTGGCAAGTCACTCAATCTGGCTAAGCCTCTGTTTGACCAAATGCAAAAGGGAGATGGTAATTCCCCTCCCTCAGCATTTTTGTAGAATGAATGAAACGATGCCTGTCAGGTTCTAAGCACAGAGGGGATCAGAACCAGAGTGACAGGTCACCTTTCAGCTCTCTCTGCTCCTAGGTGTGCCAGGCTCTGTGCTGAGTACCGAGAAAGGACACTGGTGCAGCCATTTCTTCTTCAGACTGGAATGCCATGTGACAGCTGGTGTTTTACTGAAATGAAATCACAGCTTGCAATGGGACTTTGGCTCCCATTCTCTTGAGAGTGGCGTTCCTACGCTGCTGTGCTTCGCGTGGTGACTCAAACGCCCCCCCACCCCACCCCCACGTTTCTCTTTGAATGAGCAACTGGGAAATCCTCCTCCATATGGTGCATTCTGTCATCATTTGGACTTCACATGGTGTGAACATATCCTTGTGTTTGTAATGGGGAGAATATTTTGAAAATAATGAATGGATATGTTCTTTATTCTTCTCCAGGAAACCCCACTGCCCCAGCCTAACTCCACCGATGGCGTGGGGCTAGGAGGAGGTTCAGATGTTGGCCAAGGTCTGGTCAGACAGGATGAGGGAGCAGAGAGCCCACGTCTTCTGGACCCTGGGGGATTATTGGCGAAAGAAAAAGGGAGACACATTCAGGGCAGGGCTGAGAGGCTAGGTGGGCATTCGCCTTCCCTCTTGGGTGAGGACGTCATTGTAGAACTGCCCGGATGAGCCCCCAAACATGGTGGCACACAATCCCCCAGAACTGCCTGCAGCCCTCGGCAGCCTTGGCAGGAGAGGTGGCTGCCATCAGGAACCTGTGCCCCAGGCTCAGGCAGCCCCCTCCCGGCCTGCGTGAGTCTGCAGATTCTAGAGTCCCCATGGTTGGTGCTGAGAGAGCAGGAAGATGGACAGAGCCTGTGGCCACAGGGAAGAGACTGCTATGGCCTGGATATTTGCAACTGGAGCCACGGGGGGCCGGCTGGTCACCCTCAGAGGCTAGAAGGGCCCAGACACAGCCCTGCAGTCACCTAGCTAGGAAGAAACCCAGGCCGGCTACTATGCATCAGAGACCTGCCAGGACCCTGATGACACCACGTGGCCTGAACCAAGCTCCCCCTGCGCTAGAGACCAGACACCTGCCCAGGGGCACACCTTAGTACCTCCTAGAGGAAGCAGACCCAGGAAGACGGCTGACAGACTGAGAATCTATCCACAAGAGACCAAGTCACTCAAGAGACTTGATAATCTGGAAAAGGCCCACATATCATCCATTTTCAAATTCAGGTTTTTCTATCCCCACCCCCCATTTCCCCACCCCCAATGAAGTGCGGCCTCTGAATAGTTCTATGAAATAAATTGCTATATTCTTTTCTTTATGCTGTGTGTATGGTATTAAATGTGTGACCCACCATTAATTAATTCTACAACTATTCTTGTGCCAGGCCTGGGAGGAGGAAGACAGTAAACGCTCACACAGTCAACAAGTGTTGCTAGGCGGAAAGGAGCGCAGTACTGAAAATAAGCTAAGGCACTAGAATAAAGAATGACTAGGGGTGGTCGAAGACAGGCACCACCAGGGGCAGCGGGCAGCGTGGCTGGAAGGCCCTAAAGCAGGAAGGGGCTGGCCTCTGTGAGCAGCAGTGGGAAGGCCAGGGTGGTGAGGGAGGGAAGTGGGGGCTGGGTAACAAGGGACAGGGTGAGCGAGAAGCAGGTGCCAGGTCACAAAGCGCCAGCGTAAGGAGGGTGGCTTTGATTTTCAGTGTGAAGACTGTCGTGGGCCAAATTTTAACTCATGTATGATCTGACTTACGTTTTGTAAAGATGCCTCTGACTTTTGTGGGAATGGATTGTGGCCCCCAGGCAGGGCTCTCATTGCAGTCCGGGCGGGGAGTGATGGTGGCCTGGACCGGGGTGGTGGGGGCCCAGAGAAGCAGATGGATGTAGGAAGTGTTTTGGAGAACGTTCGGACTTGCTCGCTTGTGGGCCGCGGACCCAGGGCAAGGAGGAACGAGGGTGGCTGTTAGGGTTCGGGCTGAGAAATGGAGGTGCGCCGTGAGGCTGTGTGTGGAGATGAGGAAGATGGGACGAGCGATAGTGCAGGGAGCGCCAGGAGTCCTGCGGGGCAGTGAGGAGAGGCCTGTCACAGGAAGAGTGCGGTGGGACCACCTCACATCTGGAGCTGAGCGGGTAAGGCGGGACTGGACGGTACAAACTTGGGAGTCATGCGCGCTTGATAGGATGAGGGAGGGGAGACGGGTGCCTGAGATGTCGGATCGGCCAGAGAGGGGCAGACACTGCGGACCCTGCAGCCCGGCGGGGCCCCCCCGGTTTGTGCCAGGAATGGAGAAAGGGCGTCAAGCTTGTGCCAGGGGTTTCATCAGGGACTTTCCTGAGAGCTGGGTTTGGAAGTGGGAGGAGAGAGTCTAAAGACACTTAGTGTCTGCGTCGGGGGTGGGAGAGGAGGGGACATGGGCGGTCACTAGCCGGGTCGGGGTGGGTGAGCATGTCCAAAGGTGAGGCCACCACTTGGAATCAAGCTGGATGCTTGCTCCGCCTCCCAGGACAGTCTCCCGTGATGCCCCACGAGGAGACCCTCTGTGCCGCTGCCCGTTGTTCAGGGGCAGTAATTCTGCCACACCTCTGGATGCCATGTGGGGACACCTGTGGATCCCGCTGTGTCCTACGCCTCGCTGGCAGCAGCAGGACCCAGTGCAGTTGGTGGGCGGCCCAGGGTGCAGGCACGAGCCCGGCAGGCGGTGAAACATATACTGTTGTTTGCTGTGTTGGTCAGCAGAGCTGGAACAAGTGGCCACAAGCCCCCGAGATTCAAGGTGGAGATGGGAAATGGCTCCTGGGAGGGCCTGCTGCTCTGTTCTGTGCTGCCAGCTCCTCGGGCAGCAACGGCCCGCCCCCTCCTCCGTCTCCCACGATGGCCCTGGTTCTTGTCCCAGGGTGCCTGCCGGAGGCAGAGCCTCGCACACAGGCCTGCTGCTCCCTGCCTCATGGTTTGCTGCTGCGAGTTCGGCTGGGCTGGGGTACACGGGAGTGTGTACAAGGCCAGAGGTGTCCCCCCCCCAAATCCTCACCAGCCCCTCAGGAAGGACCCATGTTGCTGGTCCGTGGGCGTTCCCACTCGGGCCAGAATGGCAGCCTTTTATTAATGACAGCAGTGACAATAACAGCAATGACGCTGCCACCCACTGCATGGCATGCCTGACGTAGGCTAGTACCTGTGCCAGGTTTCGACAAATGGCAGCTCACTGAACCCCAGGTGGTTGTGGAGGCATGAATGCCCCCTGGCTCTTGGTGGGAACTTGCACAGCTCCCCTCCACTGCCCTGACCCCACATGCCTGGGACACCGGCCCTTTCCCCAGAGCCTCTGCGCTGAGCTGACACACTCCCCCCGGGGCTGGGGGCGGGGTTGGGGATATAGATGCCAACTCTGGCAGGCCAACCCTCTTCTCAACATAAGTCAAGGACCCAGGTGGCCGGGTCAGGGCATGAGGGCAGGTCGGTACCTTAGGATCCCCAGAAACACCGGTCTTGGGGCATTTGATAAAACCATACAGAAACAGGAAAAGAAGGTTCCCGGTCCAGCCCGGGGTTCCTAGCAGGTCCTCCAGGGGGGATCAGACCCTCACCCTCAGCCTGTTCTTTCCTTCCCACCCCCGGCCCAGGGCCAAGTCCCTGCCCCAAACGACAACTGGAAGCCATCTTTAGAAGTATATTTTTATTGAAAATAAAAAAGGCATGGCGCTTTCTTCCTCGTAAGTAGCATACAGCCCACACCCCAACGCTGCCGGTCCTGCTTCCTGTGCGAAGTCTCAGCACGAAACCGACATCATTGGCTCCTTGGGGGACATGACGGCACCAACGTGTATATTTGTCCATTGAGCCAGAGCTCCTAGGAATGGGAGCCATCTTCCCAAGGCCACTCAGCACATTGTTAGGAAGGCAGATCTCAAATATGTACATTCATGCATTTGGGATCGCACACTACCTGGGCTGTTTGAAAATCATACTGTGCACAGATTCAGAGGAGTAATTTTGTATATATGTTGATATCTCTTTAAATATATATATATAACTATATATAATCTATATGTTTATATTTGTACAGCTATTAGTCTTTCTTCCAAAACTTGCTTCAGAAGCTTCTAAGGAACACCTGAAAACTGGGAGATCCTCTATGCCATTGTAAAGTGGGGGTCAACTAGGAGACGCAGTTGAAAAATATCCATTTGAGAAAATGGAGAGCAGGGGTGTGATTTTGTCCTGGGCCTCAAAGCTCGGGCTAGTCTGAGGATCGGTCTGTGTATGGGGGCTGTGGGTACATTCCTTAAGTAAAAGCTCTAAGCTCAAATACCAGGCTGGTGCGATTTTAGGGGAGATTCTGTTGCTTAAGCTAAAAAATCCGGTGGGGCTCTCTCGCTGCACCCCTGAGAGCTGACTTCCGAATGGCTGGTTCTTGGTTTAGGGGGGTTCTCAAGTGAATCTTTTTTTTTTTTTAAACTGGGCTCTTCTTGGTTTTCGCTGACTGGGTAAGAAGAGATTTTATAAACCAATGTGGGGGAATTTACTCTCAAGAGTTAGTTTTTCACAGCGCCCTGGCTATGTCCCCAAGAAAGGGGACACTGGCCCCAGAGCCTGATGGATTAGGCTAATTGCAAAGTCTGGGCCTCTCAGGTTTAAGCCAAGGTAGGGGGAAGATGGAACCAGTGGGTTTGTGAAAAGGTGGGTGGTGCCTGTTCCACTGTCCCCCCAGGCTGGCTGCCCAGCACTCCTTACCTAGGATCCTCTCCTTCCCTGTGGCCGAAGGTGCCCTCCCACCACTTCTGAGCTCAGGGTAGCATGTGCTTAGGGCCGGGGTCCTGCCCGGTGTCTGGTGTTTGCTCGGGGAACAGGCAGAGGACTCATAGGAGGTACAGGCGGTGGGGAGGGTGCGCTGGGGTGGGGTCTGTCCTGCCGTGGACCCACATCCTCTGGTCTGTTTGTCACTCTGCTGTGCATCCCTTGGGGAAATGAGGCATCACCCAGGAGTGCTGTGAAGTGCTCACCAGGCTGAGGGCAAGGATGAAGGCCACGAGTGGCACGGTGCCATGCTAAGGTGTGCAGGGAAAGCGAAACCCACATCCAAACCCAAAGCAAGTCCTCACACAGAAGGAAAACAGAAAAGAAAAAACCCTTTCTGGGAAGGTATGCCTGGGGCCTGTCCTCGGTCTGTACCTGCTGATCTGGGGGCAGGGTCTGAGCAAACTCACCTTCTCCCCTGTGCTCGCCAAAGGACAGTGGTGCACAGACTACTCTGGGCACAAGGGCTCCGGGACTGTGGGTGTGTCAAGGCTCAGCCCAAACAGGACTGGCTTTTATTTAGTCTGCCACTCTCACCTGGATGTGAAAGTCTTACCTGCGGCCCCAGACCCTCCAGAGAACTACACTGGTAGTTTGGGAGGCAGACCGGGTTCACCTAGCTAAGGTCCTACATGGCCAGAGAGTGAAACCACTTAAATGTGTCTGGTTCTCTCCTCGCAAGCGTGTGGGTGATGAGGGAACCACGGGATCAAGAGGGTTTCCCCAATCCACCAGCGGATGCAAAACCACTGGGCCACTGTCGCCGTGGGCCTCATGACGTGCCCACAGGGCAGGCGGCCTCCTGGGACACAGGCCTGGAGGGCCCCTCTCGTCTCACCCCCTTTCCTTGCCTTGGTCCACCAACCACTCTGGAGGGTTTAGCACTTTTAGAACGTAAGACCTCAGAAAGACATTCAAGGAAGCCGCTGAAGGAATGCCACCTCCTCCTGGATGAGGGGAGGCCTGGGGGCTCTCAGGAGAGAGTCTGAGTACCTACTTAGGGGCTCAAGGGAGTGTCAGAAAGGCCGGGTCAGCCCAGCCCAGCCCAGAGCGCTGGCAGTGGGTTTGGCACAAATGGTGGCCTCTGCCAGACGAAGGCAGGGCCTGGCTCACACAGATGCATCGGTTCCAAAGGGTCAGATATGGGAATGAGTCTGAGAACAGGTGTAGTGGCCGCTGTCCTTCCTGGGCCCTTGGCCTAGGGTTCAGGAGTCATTTTGCCCCTAGAAGGCCAGGCACTGCCCTCAAGTGTAAACGACCCCCTTTGTCTGCTCAGTCAGGAGGGGCTTTGCGAGCTGGGCTCACAGCCCTCCGTGGCAGGGAGTCAGGATCCAGGGGCCCGGGGTGTCAGTGGGGACAGGAGGGAGAAGGCAGGCCATGACGACTGAAGATGATAGTAGGTGGGGCGACAGACAGATGTGTGGGAAGCACCTTAGAAAGGGGATGTCTCATGGTTGTGCCAATGGCTTCTGTTGGGAATGACGTGGTCAACGGAACAGCAGATGGACTTCCTGGGGTGGGGGTGGGGGGAGGAGAGGAGAGGTTTTCTGGCAGGGGAGTGGTCCCTGGATTGCCTTTCTCTTGGCTAAAGGGGGCGCCTCTCTGACGCAGCAGACAGACAGACCCTCTGCCTAGGACAGAGTGCGTGCTTTAGACAGTAGCTGGGAGACGGCGGACAGCGGATTGAACACAAGACAAGGAAGAGGTGTGAGGAGCCTCGGGCGGTGGCGCTGCCCCGGGGGCTGCATGCAGGTGGGCCTGGCTCAGCCTGGGGTCTGCGCTGCCTCTGCCTGTGGGCTGACCAGGGGCAAGGCTGGGAAGAGGATGGTTTCTCCTTTGGGAGGCTCGAAGCCGGCAAGGCAATGAAGTCTGGACAAGCCCAGTGTCAGCTCGCGTCCACTAGTGCCACCAAGGTTCCCCTCTGGCCAGCGGGTCCAGGGCTGCAGACTCACACCACAGCGCTGTTCACGTCCACGGCTTTGTTGTTCTGCGAGGACGTCATGGGATACTCAGCAACACTGGTGCCGTTCTCCTCTTTTCTCAGGGGTTTCCTGGGAGGGGGTGGGGGTGGGCAGGGTAGGCAAGGGAGGGGAGGGACATCATTAGCTATCAGTGCCTGGTGGGGGGCGCGATGCCCTTCCAGCTAGCCCACCAGAGTCTGTTCTGAGTTAGCATCTGAACTGCTGGTCTTTGTGGGGGTCAATCAGAAGCTGGATGTGGTCTTAACTGGGGTGACCATGTGTCATGCAAACCAGGACATAGTTGAGAGGAAAGAGGAGAGCAATTAATAATGAAATAGGGACAAAGGCATGAATTAGGACTGTTCAGGACAAACCAAAATGCATGGTCAGCCTAAAATGGTGTGTGGTCAGGCTTTGATTGACCTCTTTGATTATTAGCAAACAGACATGAAAGTGAATATATGGGGGTGCAGACGGTTAAAAGAGGAGAGATGCTAGTGGTTGGATTCTGCAGTCTTACCTCTGTGTGGTCAAACGAAAGTGAAAAATGTGACAAAGTGGATGGTGGTGATGGTGACACTGGTGGTGGTGATGGTGGTGGAGGTGGTTATGGGATAGTAATGATGGTGGGGGTGGCGGTGCTGGTCATGGTGGTGGAGATTGTGGGTTGAGGTGGTGGTGACAGTAATGAGGGTGGTAGTAGTGATAATAGTGATGGTAATGGGAATGGTGATGGTTGTGTTGGTGG
>NW_017731419.1:617559-639295 GCF_001890085.2 Hipposideros armiger
TGGTGATGATGGTGGAGATGGTGATGATGGTGGTGGTGATGATGGTGGTGAATGTCCAAACTAAATGAGTGTGCACTAGTAGTTCTCAAACACTTCAGGTTGAGCCATTTGAAGCTCATTCAGAGGCCATTTGACCCCAAGATCCATTCCTCCTATGCACACAGGGAGTCAAAAGGCTGGGAGGGAGGCTTTGAGAAGGCTCTTACTCACTTGCTGAGATACTGAATTTGCAGTAGTACTTTCTGGTCTGGCTCAATTCCCACCTCCTCTCGTGAGTGGCACAGGAGGGCTCCAGCCCCCAGCCCTAGGCCTCAGTGGCTACAGCCTCCTGAGCTAGTCACACACACTGTGTAGCCCAATCCCATGCCACAATTCTGCTGTCTCTTGGATGGATCTGAGGCCCATGGGGCTGTGGCTCAGACACCTCCTGTGTCCCCAGTAATGCTGGGGCTAAGCCTCAACTGGCCTTTGTTGTCTAAATTAGATGTTTACAGTCATCAAAAGCCCAAGGATTGATTGCTTCTGTCTTCTCAAATGTCCTCAGAGCCTCTCCAAACCCAGCGTGAGGACTGGTACTACTTGGTGACTAGTTTGATGTGGATGGGATAAAGCCCTATGTGAATTAGTTTAGGCATGGAGGGCCTGGGGGGTGGTTATCAGTAGTTTCATGGGGTGGGATTTTTAGGCCTGCCCAGACAACACCCAAGATCAAATCTGCTAACTCTTCCCTTTTCTCCTGCAGCAGAAGCAGCTCACAAAACACATGAAGAAATCCAAGTGCGCTCAGTCTGGGTGCCAGGCCCAGACATGGTGGCTTCTTCTAGAAATGCAAGATGTGAACCAATGCTTCCTCCCATGGTGTGTCATCCTTTATGCAAAGCACTCTCAGCCACAGATTTTCCTGTCCCAGCTTACAATGGTCCCCTGAAGAAGCTAGGCCTGGAGTTAAGAGTTTCATTTTATGGGGAAACTGAGGCGTAGGGGGAGCTGTGACTTGCCCAAGGACCCCCAGCTGATTTATGGTGGGGCCTGGACCACCATCTACTAGGTACTCCCACGACCTGGTCCAGGCATCTTCCCTTTAAATCAGCATTCCAGCAGGCATTCCTCCCCAAATGGGTCCAATCAGCTTGGGGAGGCCTTCCTCCATTCCTCCCGGAATTCCCAGAAGTTTCCAAAAGGCCTCCAAGAAGCCTCCCCATTTTGCTGTAACCCAGCACATCCCATGTTCTGGCGTCCGAGAACCCCATTTATGTAGATGCCCACAGATGCTTTCTGGAATCCCCGGGTTTGTAGGGCTCAGATGAGTTGCCTTGTTTATGACGGCTTGTGGAAATGAAAGACTCTGAACCGACCTCTGCCCTGGGCCTTTTCCCCTCTGTCCCCTTCATCCCTCCTGCCATCCTGCCAACCCTTTCCAAGGGCATTAAGCAGCTCTGACTTGGCTGGGTGGGCTTGGTCTCAGGCTCAGTGAGTTTGCATGGCCTGGAAAACTGGGGGGTAGGGGGAGGGTGTGCGTGCATTTTCTTCCAGGATTCTAGAAAATATTAACAGACAAACATCTCTGGGCCCAAACCCACACTATTTTTCTCCCTAATAAATATTCAGTCTTGGGCTAGGTCTGAAAAATCTACTGTAACAGGTTTCGGTCAGGGGAGAGGAGGCCTAAGGGCCTTGGAGGGTGGGTAACGAAGAGATGCAGAAGGGGGTCGGGCAAAGCCTGGAGGCACAGAGTTTCTGCCCTTTTTAGATGAGGTAGGACATCAGCAAGTTTCTTCTGCATGGAGAAAACGGGGAGATTTCTACAGCCAGGCTGCTGGCTAGGACATGCCTTCGTATTCCTGGGGCCTTGAGGAAAACGGTGGCTCAGAGGGCCTGGCAGGAAACAAGCCTGGCTGAGGGGACACTGAGGACAGAGCAAGGAGGCTCAGCCCCAGGGCCTTCTCAATGACTCAGCCATCTTCCCAGGCTGGAAAGGACAGAGGGCGTCTGGGCAGGGGCTCCACCCAGCAAAGACGGCGCCTTTGGCTGGCACAGCGCCCCCACAGGATTATTCCAGAGTTGGGGCATAGCGAGGGGAGAGGGTGGCTGCCGAGGGCTCCCCTAAGAAGTGGACTTGGTCTGCTCACCCTCCTCCACTGGGAGCTCAGCCCCAACCACTCTGCTCACTCAGATGCTGCCTGACCCGCTCCTGAAGGCTTTCTGGGACTCAGTGGGGCCCAGTGGTCACTGGAGTTGTTCCTAGAGCAGAAGACGGCTGTACCTCCCACACCACACTCTGTCCTTTCACCGAGCATGTTACTTCAGGGTGACGCTCCGGAAGTGCTGGGAAGCAGATGTCATGGCTCCGTGAACCCTGGTTCTACCACTTTCTAGCTGTGTGACCTTGGGCAAGCCACTTAACCTTTCTATGCCTCAGTTTCCTGGTCTATAAAACGGGCACAAGAATGATGTCCGTTTCATAGGCTTGTTGGGAGGATTAAATATTAATACGTTAATGTGCGTCAAGCACTTACAGGAGCCTCTGGCATCCAGTAAGCACTCTGTAAGTGTTTGTTAGCTCTCAGGATGGCTGTTGGAAAGGTGTCAGTGGGAAGCTGCTCCTGTTGGCCGGCAGCAGCCATCTTTCTTCAGTCTGCACAGACTTCCTACCTAATGCGCTCCCCGCGGGGCTCCACAAATCCTAGAGAGACTTGCTAGGACCCAGCCAGAGCCGGTCCCAATGAACCAAAGAAAGGCATTTCCACCCTGGTGTAGGCAGAGATGGCTACAAACGGCGCCCTACAGGGCATGGTTCCTAAAACCAAGAGAAAGGGCAGTGAGCTTCTCCCCGGACACGTCCAGGATCCCGCCCCAGGCAAGCCGCAGGCACTCCACGTTCTCGGCTTGGAGTGCTGTGCTGACAGCTCCAGCCACAAACGCCAGCAGTCACGGACCTCTGCAGAAGCTGCCTCCACAGCCACGTCTGGCCTGGGCAGGGAGGGCCAGGACCCAGGTGCCCCTCTTGGGCCCTGCTGGCAATGACGTGACAGGTCCCACCCTCAGCCAGCTGCTCTGCTGGGCATGCAGGAGACAAAGCGCAGCTCCGAGGAGCCTGAGAGGCGAGGGCTGCCTGGCTCGCTCCCTTCCTGTCTCCTGCGCCCTACGGGAGGGTCTGCTGCATGAAAAGGCGGTAATGGATGGACTAAGCCCTAACCATACTTTCTAACCATAAGCACTCCTGATGCTTTGGGTGGGCGAAGCAACTCCTCTTCCACGCTCTTCTTTTTCTTTCCCCCAATACGCTGAGTTTTCTCCCTCTTCATGGCCCTCATAGTTTTTAAAAACCTCTCATGTATTAATTTGCTGGTGTGTGTGTGTGTGTGTGTGTGTGTGTGTAATCAGCTTTCTCCACTGGTGGGAGTGCGATAGGGTGATGGGGTGGGAGTGGGCAGGGGTTCAGTGATTTGTCTCTGCATCCCTGGCGCCTTGTCTAGTTCCCAGCACACAGTAGGTGCTCAGTAAATATCTGTGAACCAGCAGTCGCTCGCTGTGCAGCCCTGGGACAGTCAATGGGTTCCAAGCCACCATCAGAGAGACTTGGGGATTTGAAAGTGCCTGCTGTACTGCAAGTGGCTCCACCATGAAAGGCTGATGCCACCAGAGCCCTGCAGCCGTGCGCATGCTCAGGCACCCAGGGCTCACTCCCTGGGAGCAGCACGCTTGCTTATTGCCTGCAATTAATGGTCTGCAGGACCGGCCAAACTGTCCTGCAGCCTTTTATTGGTCTTTTAGCCAATACTTCGTAAATCTGAGGGAAATGGCTTTCAAGTGGCTTAATGGCAAATGGATGGCAGCAGGTGATGGACTGGTGCCACGGAAGGCCAGCGGAGGCAAGGGGCTCTCCCTGTGCTTGGAGTGTGGGGGTGGCTCAAGGGAAGGGGTTTGTGGGGTGGGGGTGGGCATCGTCTCTCCACACACAGGGCTTTTATCTGCATGAAGGGAGTGGCTGGTGGCTTCACCCTGTCGTGTCCACAGGCCGCAGGGCTTCCTCCTCCCCCCCTGGGGTCAGAGGCCTGGCCCTCCTCCCCGGGCAGCGGGCGCCCTGAGCCTTGGGGCGTCATCTGGATGATCGGCACTGGTTAGTGCTTGTTTGAGGTGCACATACCACCCTGGACCAGGCGTTCTTTGGTGTCTCGGCTCACAGAGTCCTGGTTTTCCCTTCAGCTACTCCTTTCCCGTTGTAATACATGGTCCTTGGGGGAAGGGTGTCTGATTAACACCCACTTCACCGCCCCCCAGGGTGTGTGTCTTGAGGGCAGGGCCTGTGACTGAAGCACCCCCACTGAAGGCCCATGCTAAGCATCGTTCCAGCACCAGGCCCAGCCAAGGACTTCGGTCAGCATTCATGTCTGAGCAGAGGATGGACCCAGTGGCAGTGGCCCCCCTGCCATCTCAGGACAGGAAGCAAAGACTCAGGGAGCTGGGCGGAGACTTGGGGGAGCCTCATTTTACAGATGAGGAGCGCAGGCCTAGGGATGGCGGCGACACTCACTGAGCTGGGCGGGGGCTGGCAGCTGAACTCAGGGGTCTTGACTCCCAGTCCTGGGTTCTTGAAACACCTCTCGGCTGCCTGATGACATCTGCATGACAGGTTTAGGGGGGGCAGGAAGCGTGGGTGGGGGCACGAGGGTACAGAACGCCCGAGGGCTCTGGGCCTGTGCCTCCCGGGGCTGTGGATGAAGACGCCGTTCACAGCAAGCTCATGGCAACGAGGCCACTGACACGCCAACTGCGTGGGCTTCCATGGCTGGGAACCCTCTGCAGTTTGGGGTCGTTGACAGGGGACTTGGGGCCATTGTACACGCTGGTCTTACTACGAGCAACACCCCTTCTCAGCTCCCTGGCCTGGTTAACATCTCCTCTCTCCCAAGAAACCTCTCGGGCCCCAGGTCTGGGTGAGGCACCCCTCCTTTGGGCTCCCCAAACTCTGGAGCCCCCTGAGCACCCTATCGCCCAGCACAGAGTTGGGACTTTGGGAACAGTTGTTGAGTCACGGGATGCAGTTTGGGTCACTGAGTGTGTGTGGGAAGTGCCGATTAGAGCCCCTCCCACCAAGGTCAGCGCCCATCTGCTCCTTAGTCTCCCTCCCATCCCTGCAAAGGGCTGTGGTCCCCAAGCCCACACTCCAGATGCCAAACCAAGCTGGCCTCTCCAGAATCGCCTCCTTCCTACCCCAGCTGATTTTAGAACCATCCCCCCAGCAATCTGGCTCTGTAAAGCTGTGTTTGGGCCGTTCACAAAGATCGCTAGATCCCTCCCCTAGGACTCCGGGCTCTTCCCCTAGGACTCCAGGTGGTGAGAGTTTTAAAAAAAAGGCAGTGTTTAATCACTGACTTTTTTTTTTTAATGGTTTCACGGTGACATGAAATGCTTTTGTTTCCTGATAGAAAAAGGCATGTTTCAGATAAATTATTAACCAAAAAGAATTGGCCATGAGCAAGAAATCCTTCATTTACCCTGGAGACGAATGCACAGACAGCTGGCTTGCACGGTGCTGTCTCTTACAGCCCCCGGCAGAGGTCAGCCCTGGGAGCAGGGAGGGACACTGGCTCTCCTACAGCAGGTGGAACTCCTCCTCTCTGCTCAGCCTCCCTCCAGGTGGGTTCTCGGAGTGCTGGGCTCTGTTTCTGCCTCCATTTGACGGTTAGCATTGAACATTTGTCCTGAGGATGCACTTTCTGGATTATGAGGGTCTTGGGCAGAGGGCTGAGTCTTATTCCCTGGTCCCCAGGTCTTGCCCAGAGCAGGAGGCAGATCACGGTGCTGAGGCAGAAAAGGGACTGTGATGCCATCTCCATTTACACCCCCATCCACCCTGTGCTCCCAGGCATGGATGCCTGAGACTGCACCTCCTGGGCTCCCCAGTTTCTTGGGTTTGCCAACGGAAGTCACCCTCGGGAGGCGGGAGAACCTGGAGAGGGGGTGGGGCATGTCTTCCCCCTCTCTTCCCTCTTTGGGGCTGCATCTCTGGCAGATGAACCACAGCTGCAGATGGGCCCCTCCGGAGAGTCTCTCTCTCTCTAGGTTCCCGTGACACCTTCCCTTGCTCTGGTCCTATGGGGCTAACCGCTCCCACTGCTGCTAGTTGTGGAGTGCTTCAACAGCTCTCCTGGCTCCCTGCACCAGCCCACACCCCAGGAGGAAGGGGTCCACACCCAAACTCCTGGCAGAAGGCCTACTCACCCTCTGGGAGGGAGCCTCCCCTCCCCCGACTCTTGAGGGAGCCCTGTCCACACCCCTGGAGGAAGCCGGGCCACATCCCTGGAAGGGATCCACTGAGCCACCTGAGGTATGTCTTTCCAGGCCCCTAACAGACCCTGGGACAGAGCTCAGAACCTGTGGAAGGGGACAGAGGGCCGACAGGAGGCCCCTCTGGCTGTTCGGAGGGGAGGGGAGGGTGGCGCCCCACACGCCTTCCTGGGAGACCCCCGGCCCCTCTGAAGCTAAGTCCAGCATGCCCCAGCTGGCTGACACGGCCAGTCAGACATATTAATGGGAGTTTGTTCTCCAAATATGCTCCCTTTGTCCTCCTCTTGTTGAAGCAGGCAGTTCTGCAGAAGTTTGGGGCAGACAGGGAGACAGAATTGACCGTGTCTTTAGGAAGAGCCTTAACTTATTATTATAAAAAGATGCTCTGCCTGTCTTTGAGGGGAAGGGGAAGTGGGGGGGGGCGTTGTTGAGGGGACTAGTGCCCCACTTTTTGGTAGTACCCAGGGGGGTCCTGCACACCCTCCCTCAAAACCCTACCATGCCTCCCAGAGCACTGAGTCCCAGGCAGGCTGCTCAGCCTGGTGGGACACACGCCTCCCCTGTCTCGCTCATGGCGCCCTCCAGCCTGATAGCCCACGTCACAGGGTCCACCTGGCGCCCTGGTGCTTTTGCTCACATGGGTGCCCTTGCCAGGAATGCCTTCCCTGCTCTGATTCTTAAAATCCTCCTCCCGTTGCAGTGGCTCTCAGCTCAAATGTAGTACCAGCCTGATCAGGGCTGACAGTGACTCTCTCAGGGTGCCCACAACAGGCTCCTCCCACAGCCTCGTCGCCACCTGCCTCTGCCACCCGCCTCATCAAAGACCATTCACACATCTGCTCCCACGGCCCTGCCATCAGGTGGGCAGCCCGTGGGCACAGCCTGGGTCTTACCTGTCTCTGTACTCACAGAGCCTGTACACACAGTAGGTGCCCACAAAACACTTGGGAATTGGACTGGTGTGTCCCCTGGGAGACTCCAGCACATCCGCCTTGATTTCCAAGGCCAGGTCTGCTCCTGAATTATAGGGTCTTGGGACCTTTCTGGCTGTTTGTCCTTCTGACCTCCGAGGGCACAGACACAGCCCACCACACCCCCTCCCCAGGCAACCCTGAGGAAGGGCAGACAGGAAGGGTGAGGTCTGTTCTCAGCTCAGTACCAGAGTGGAACTCATCAGTAACTGATACGGAGCTGTGGGCAGGGCTGGGCTTTGGAATCGCAGGTGCAAATTCTGACTCCAATGCTCCCTGGTTGTGCCACCATGGACAGCTCCCTGAACCCTTGTGAACCTCAGTATCCTCATCTGTAAAATGGAGCTGATTGGGAAAAGATGAGGTGAGATGAACTGAGACAATGTTGGTGAAGAAATGAGCCCAGGGCTTGGCTGAGGTTATTCCCGTTATTTATTTGTTTGTTTATTCCTGTTTTTGGAGATTGCTTTGCAGCATGAGTGTTGGGGCAGAAAGGGCTCTGGCTGGGTGGCAGGTCGCAGGGCATGGCCTGTCCCTCGTGGAGGTGCAGCACCTGGGTCCTGCACCCGCACCCCCGTCCCACCATGTCTTGCCTCTTCGGCCCAGTCCCCAGGACACTCCCAGGCCGTGGGCTTGACGTGTCCCCTCACCCTGCGTGCCTGACCATGCACTTATTTAAGACTTTAACTTGATATTTTACTCTTTATGCTTTTGAATTACTAAACTGAAATCACATAGCACAGCCAATTAAAAGGGTACAGTTTAATATGAGTATTTTAGGTGTTGTGACTGTTCTTAATGTAGATACTCTAACTTTGGGCCTTAAGGAATTTTTTAAAAACTTTCTTAGAAATATTAAGAACAATCCCTATTATCCTTTAGTGTTTTGCAGTATTTCTCTTTGTCTCTTAACTCTATCTTCCCCCAAGGTCCCTGTGCTAGGGAGGCCATTTTTTGGAGGCTTGAGAACACTGGAAATCAAGGGACCTGGCTGGAGCTGTTATGTTATAACTCCAGGGGGCGCCATCCACACCATGGCCTACTCGGCCATACTTAGGGTCCAGGACACAGCCCAAACCTCCTCAGACTCCAGCAATAGCCACACTGTGCAGCAAATACCAACTCGGCTAGGGGATGGTGCCTCGTAACCTCTTTTGAAAGGCAAAAAGACATGGTAGTTACAGAAATGACAGCGAATGGTACTGCAAGATAGTTTGCTGTTTGGATCATTCATGACTTTACTGGAACACTCCTATTCATCCTTCAAAACCCAACTTAGGTGTCACAATCACTGCAAACCTTCTCTGAAGCATCTCAACCTCTCTCTTCTCCCAAGAGAAGCATTGCTCCCTCCTCTGTCATCCTTCTTCCTCTGTCTGCAACTATTGCAACAACAAGCTGTGCAGTCCTTAGTGAGCACTTCCTGTATACAGTACACATATTGTGTATACTGTTTACAGCAGGCACCTCACCACTCCTCAGAACAGTATAAGGTTGCTATTCTTTTCTCTCATTTTACAGATAGGGACACGGAGGGCCAGAGAGGTCATGTGATTTCCTCCTGGTCACACAGCTCGAACTGGAGCCTGAATTTAGATCTGACTCCAAAACCCAGTCCCCACTCCAAACTAGCATAGCGCCTCCCTCCAGTGACTCCATCACCTGGCCTGCACAGATTATGTCCATCCTCCTAGGCCTTGAGTGAGCGCCCAGTGGGGGGCCTACGACTCACAGGTAGGGTCGCTTTATACTACACTGGGCCTGACATATAATTGGTGCTCATCAAATGCTTGCTGAACTGAATTCCCTAAAAATGATGACGGTATAATGTCTGTGAGCAACTTTAAAATATTGCAGCAAAGAAAAAGCTAAGAGGAAAAGTTGAAGAGCTATAGCAAATATTAGCCAAATCTTGATAACTGTTGAATCAGGGTGACGGTAGATGGACGTCCATGGCACATCCTCTCGGCTGCTTCTATGCTTAATAATTTTTATAATAAAAAAAACACACAATGGGGGTGGGCAGAGGAGCCCCAAGCCCAGCTGGGGTCCCCTCAGGGCTCAGAGCCAGTGGGCACTCACCTTTTTATGGCTTTGTAGCAAATGATGACAAGCACAGTGAGAAACACCAGGGAGGCACAACATACCGCGATGATGATCACCATCCCTGACCACCAGCTTTCCTCAGCAGGGCACGAGGTAGAGTTGGGAGCTGAAAGAGACAGGAGCAGCCTGAGTCTCCCCTGGATGAGCAGGTGCTGGCCGGCATCAGAGATGGACAATCGTGGGTGACACCAACGGTGGCCATCCATTGCCTAGATGAAGGCTCTCTGACCTGTCCTGCTGTCCCCACCCCCACTCCGGCAGCAGGTGACATCATGGCTGGCCCCCAGCCAGGCGGCGTGCTCCAAGCAGGGGTTAAGCGCCGTGCCACGGGCCATCCATCCTTCCTTGGCATGAGCTAACTGACAGCAGGGTCAGGTTTAATTTCCCATGAAAAATAACAGAACATCTCATTCTCTCAGTTGAGGCATTAAATCTGCTTCCTCTGCAGGTGGGGGTGGGGAGCAGGGCTCACGGGGACACTGCAAGAGAAAGGAGAGAAAGGGAGGTTTCAACAGCAGTTCTTAAGCTAATTTCTTGAGGGGCAAGCTGTCTCCCTTCTTGGATTTGGCCCATGTGGTGGGTAACTGCCGCCATCTCAGCTTGCACGGGGTGGCCAAAATTTGGAAGAGTCCGTCATTGACAAAGCGTCTGACACTGGGTGTTCCAGGACCCCTTTGTCATGATTCAAGCCCTGGGGTCCTTGGGGTGAACCTGTCCTCCCCCTTGGCACAGGCTGTGTGGGGTGAATAAGCGCAGGTGTAGAGAAGGCTCACAACGAAGCCATTCACTCTTCTCTGAGAAAAGCAAACATCACATAGCCCCATCCCAGAGGCCCCAGAAGACTTGGACACAGCTGGAGGGACACAGGAAAAGAGAGAAGGAGGGAGGGAGAGAAGGGGGAGGGGAAGAAAGAAAAGGGAGAAAGAGGGAGGGCAAGAGAGAGGGGCTGTTGGTGTGGGATGGATGGATGGTTGGATGGGTGGATGGAAAGATGGATGGATATGCAGACACGACTAGCTTAGGGCAGGTCTTCAAGACACGTGAATACATGCAAAAGTATCAAAACTATGCCCTAGACCCTGCGCCCACTTAAAAATAGATACCTTGAGGGGTACAACAGTATGTGGGGAAAAAGTGAATGATTTCCTAAAAGATACTCTGGATAGCTTCATTATTATTATTATTGTCGCTGTTGTTATAATTATCAAGGTGTAATTCACATATAGTGAAACGCACCCATCTTAAGTGTGCAGTCTGATTGGCTCTGACAAATGCTTGCACTAGTGTAAGCCACGCCTCTATTGCCACAGAAGAGTTCCATCACCCCAGGGTGTTTCCTTGGGCCTCCTTCTGGTCAATCCCCACCCTGGAGGCAACCACTTATTCTGCCCTCTAAAATCATAGATTACATCTGCTTGATCTTGACATTCACATAAATGGAATTCTGCAGTGTGTGTTTTTTCTTTGCTTCCTTTATTTGGCAAAGTGCTTTTGAGATTCATCCATGTTGTTGCATGTTTCAACATCTCCTCCCTTTTTATGGCTGAGTAGCATTCATTAGATGAATATACCACAATTTGTTTATCTGTCCACCTGTTGACGGATAACTAGGCTGTGTCCGGGTTTTGACTTTCGTGAGTAAAGCTTCTAAACATTCACGCACATGTCTTGGCATAAATGCGTTTTTGTACTTCTCTTGAGAGACATCTAGGGGTGGGCTCACTGGGTCCTATGGCGTGTGTATGACTCTTTCTGGAGAACTGCCATGCTGTTTTTTCCAAGTGCATATACTCTTGTACTCCTGTATTCCTGCTGGGGACAAGGAAAGCCAGAAAGGGGGTGGTTACAGGTTACTGTAGCATTATCAACCTGGTGTCATCTGTGGCTGCATTAGGAGATTCAGGAAGCCATTGTGTGCTTCCCAGAGAACAGGTGTTAAAACCCCATTAGCAAGTGCAAGGTCCCCAGGGGTGGACCTCAGCTCATCAGAGAGACCAAGCAGATTCAGAAATGCTTCCGGAGAAATGGCTGGGACACGGATGTCACCAAACCACATGGCTGTGAGATCCAGCCTTTAGAAACCCCAACATTGAAAAGATGTAGAATATAGAATTCAAAATAGGAATGAACTCCAAAATAAGGGAAAGGAGATCCTAAAAGATATTCATTTTCCACATGGTGAGATTCTTCAGTGTTGTGTGTGTGTGTGTGTGTGTGTGTGTGTGTGAAACATCAAACACGAAATCCTTCCCCTCGATTCCTCAGGCAGCGTTCTTGAAGGTACCAGGCGTAGCAACCATCATTTGTTAAGCACTGACTCCAAGGCACACTGCTAGTCTCAATGGCACAGAGCCCATTTGTACCCCACTTTTGTAAGTGGGGAGACTGAGGCCACACAGCCAGGGGCCTGCCACTTCCGTCTCCTAGTCAGAGCCGGCTGTGCACAGGAGATGTTTGACTGACAGGAGGGAACAGTCAGGGATGAATGAATCAAAGGAACAGCAATATGAATCAAAGGAAAGCAGCTCCGTTTTGCAAGATATCTTGCAGCAGCGCTGAGGGGAGCGATAGCCATGTGCTTTGTTTGAACATCGCTTATCCATTGTGAGATGGAAGCTACCGATTTATCCCTGGCTCAGCCTCCTGACCTTGTGTGTGGCCACCTTGAAAGGCCAGCACTCGCTCACATGGCTCCCCGTTTCTTGAGTGTAGCCTGAGTGCCAGACACCGCTGGTGACACCGCGGGTGTGCAGTGGGCCTCTGGGGCATCATTAGATGTCTCTCCTACCTTTCAAAGTCTTTGGTGACTCATGCCCAGGATGCCTGAATGGTTTCCTGGCTGATCCCCAGGAGATGAACTGGCCGCGTACTTAATTGGCCTTAATCACGGCTGGGTGAGGAGATGCCTGCCACCTGCAGCGGTTACCCTGGGAGCACAGCTCTCAGCCCAGCAGGCAGGTCGCAGCCACTGACAGTTCAGCCCAGCGTGGGCTGGTCTAGGGCTCCTGAGCTGTAGGGATCAGTCTCCTTCAAGGGGACAATGTCCGTGAACGTGATTCCCAACCACAGAGGACACATTCAGCCTTGGCTGCAGGACACTGAAGTCAGAAGCCAGCCCGGGCTTCGTGACACTGCCTGGTACTCACCATCATTGCATCTCAGGCACTGTGCTGGGCACTGGGGACAGAGGCCAAGGTGATCCCACAGCCCCGCTCCAAGGGACAGTCTCATGGCACAGTTGGCTCTTAGGGTGTGTGGGGTCCCTTTTGGTCCCACTCCCTCCGGGCCACGTGAAGGGTTTGAAGCTGTCCGGTATCTGGGAAGAGTGCACACACTGGACGCAGAGCACACGCTGCCGGCTGACGAGGCACCGAGGGGCACAGAGGGGCACTGCCGAGTATGTTTGCGCCCACTCTGTCTCAGCTGGCTCACCTGAAACCCCTGCGGATATTATCTAGCTCGTGAGGACAGGGAGAGGTCCAGGAGCTCTGCTGAAACACCTGTGAGTGGCAGAGCCTGTTTCATAGACCCTGTGGACAGAGCAGGACCCTGAGGCTCAGGGGAGGGGAGGACAGGCCCTGGTCCCCACGTCTCTCAGCGCCGCTTTACGTGCTGCCCCCAAGTACGATGAGGACATGGGTTCTCAGTGGTTCCTTTGTGGGTTGAGGGCCCTTCCTCTGTCACTGCCTCGGTGTCCCCAGCACCAAAGTCCACTAAGAAGGAGAAGGGGGGTGGGGCGGGCCCTTGGCCTCCTCCCTGTCTCCCCACCCCCACACAGAGCCCATTGTCTGCCAACACAAGGGGCCGACTCAGGCCCAGTGCCACCCATTCACGGGCACAGGGCATCCATGGGGAGACCTGTGCCAGGCGTCCACCCTCCCACACGGCCGGCTTCGGGTGTGAGGCCTTTCACTTGTTTCCTACCCCGAAGGTGCCCAGGTGTGTGGCAGGACCTTGTAACCACAGACACGGGATCAGACGTGGCACTTGTGCAAACCTCTGGAATGAGCCCCAGTTCTAGAGAGAAAGAAGTTGCCTCCTTTGGAATTGGTCCAGATGAAAACAGCGAGCATCTGTATCTCAGCTTGGGGGGGGGCACCCCTTGTCTGCCGATAGGAACCTGCCGATAGGCTCAGCTTGTGGGTGCAACACAGAGACCCCCCCTCTTTCATAAGTCTTCCTGATTCCTCCCTCAGACCAGAGGTTCCCACAGCAGGAAGCCCCTGGCTGCCCAGTAGGCAGAAGACATGCAGAGCTCCTGGGTATGTGTGTGTGTGGGGGGGTGGGTGCCTTCTCCAGAAGCAAGGGGCACCCCCCTTTCCACTCTGCAGGACAGAAGCAGGTTGAGGACACAGCAGGCTGAATGGGGTTTCCTGCCTCCAGCCCAGGGCTGGGGGGTGGTGAGCAGAGTGCCAGGGAGGCAAGGCTGTGCTTGGCCTGCTTTGGGTCTTGCTCATTACCAACCCTCCCGAGGTCCTTCTGGAAGTTACAGGCTGCCTCCCAAACCCAGCCCAGAAGTCCCTTCCTGCTCCAGTCAGCGGAGCGTCTGGGCTCTCATTCACTGTAGACAGAAACTGTTGGCCCATGGAGATCCTAGCAGAAGATGGAACGAGTGTGCTACCAGGACTGTCTCAGGGCCCCCAGAGGGGCCTGAACTGTGTGGCAGACAAGGCTGGACACCTCGCTGGGCTTCACAGCCATGGCCCAGGGCCCCTGGTCCTATTCTCACTGCTGCTCCAGTGACCTCCAAACTTCCTCTCTGCCCTCAGCCACTTCTCAGCAACTATGCCATGTGTGCAGCACCCCTCAGACCCCCACCCTCTGTGTCGGAAGCATCTGACAGTGAGCTACCTATCGCCTCCCCGCCCTGCCCTCCTCCCAGCTTGGGCCCCAGCCTGGGGGTCCACATTCCCTTTGCTCCACAGCCAGGCCAGCAGCAGCCAAATCCTGTGTCTGCGCCCTCCAACGCCCTCTCCACGTGCCCGTCCTCTCACCCCTACCCCTCTCTCCCTGACTCCAGGCTTGCACTGGCTTTGCCCTGTGATAATGGTCACCCGGCCCCTCCTCCCTGGGGTACCGCCCCCGGCTGAGCGCAGTGATTATCCACACTGGCTTTGAATTAGAAGAACCTGGAGTTAAATTCCAGATCCTGACCTTGGGGAAATCATTTACTCTTTTAGATTTAATCTCAGTTCCTTCCACTGGAAATTGGGGGAAAGCAACAGAACCTCCTCCACAGGCTGGCACGCAGTAGACACCTCTCGGCTGCCCACTGCAGAGTGACCCTGGGCACTGGGGAAGCCACTTGGAGGAGGTGATATTTAGGCTGAGCCCTACAGGATGGGGGAAAAAGGTTGTCAGCCTATGCAAAGTCCTCTCTGGGTTGGCCTGGGCTAGCAAGGCAAGAGGCTGGGGGGGAGCGGGGAGGAAGTGTCACAGGCTGCTGGCACCCCAAGCCTCGCTGCTCCCCCTGCTGGCTCCTGGGACCTCCCCGCTGAAGGGGCTCTGGGCCCTTCCATCTGTGACTCCCAGCCTGTTGCCTGAGTCCACGGGACACTCACTCACTCCTCTGATTTATTTATTTCTGCCTGGTGTCCTGGGCATGGAGCCCAGTTTGGTGGCAGTGTGGCTGTTTATTATCAAGGACACTGTTCTCAGGCTCGGCTCCTAAGGGGGGGCACTTAAAAAGAACCCAATACATTATTAATAACGGTCTCCATCATTCCTATGCCTAATTAGGAAATTTATGAATTGGGTTTAAGTCTCTAGAGCGGGGGCAGCCACAGCTTTTCCTGATGCCAGGGATAGACCTGGGTGGAGGCTGGGGCAGGAGCCGAGAACAGCAGGCTGCTGCCTGGTGTCATTAATTCTGCTTCTGGTGGCGACTGCAGAACACGTCTCCCCTTGTTCTTCACCCAAACAGCCCTGTTTGTGAGGCTCCTGAAAGCCAGGGCTTGTTACTCAACAGCACTGCGCTCTTTTGGTAGCTGCAGTCTGCCCTTTCTCCAGTCCTCGCCCTGGGCACCCTCCCCAGGTCTGCCCAAAAGCCCCAAAGCTGCCCCAAAGGTCCCCACCCACCAGCTTTAGAACAGCGCAGCGCTGTCGAGAAGTGACGAGCTGGTGACACTTTGGGAAAGCTCTGGGTGACCATTGGAGCCCCCCCTCGTTGCCCTGACTTATCATCATTCAAGCGCTAATCCATTTACTTGCTCAACACATCTCTGCTAAGAGCATATTATGTGCCATGCACTGTGCTAAACGCCGGAAGATGATGGTCGGCAAAGCAGACAGGGACCCTGCCCTTGTGATGCTTACAGTCTCCTGGGGAATGGACACTAATTCAGCAATCACTAGATCAATGCATACCATGATTCCTGCCTCACCGAGACACTGAACCGTGCACGCGCCTCGGGTACCAACAACAGAAAACTATAAAACAAAAAATAATAACTCCCTGAACTTGGGCGGGAGCCAACGTGAGTTGACTGAGAATAACGAGCTCATCTTTGTGAGAAGCTCATGACCTTGGGACAGGAAAATGCTCCTGGTGGTAGATGCTAAATGCCCAGCAGAGTCCCAGCAGATAGTTGACACTAGACAGATGTTGGATCACTTCCCACCCAAGCCCTCCAGGGGACACTTCACAGATGATGGGCCTCATATATGCCCCATCAGGTAGAATCTGTTCTGTCTAAACATCTGTAACCATTGGGAGGAGGGGTTCAGGATCGACTCCGACCAGTGGTTGATATACTGGCCCACTGGGCAAATCCGGCCCACCCCCTGCTTTTGTAAATAAAGTTTTATTGGAACACAGGCACACCCATTTGCTTACATATTGTCATGGATGTTTTCTGGCTACATCAGCCGAGTTACGTAGCTGCAACAGAGACTGCATGGCCCACAAAGCCGAAAGTATTTACTTTCTGGCCTTTTACAGAAAACCTGTCTACCTCTACCTAAGTAGAGTGGTCTTCCCCTGAGATTCTTAGATAAGCTTAAGAGAGCAGTCTGAGGGCACCCTGAAATTATGCCCCCGATTTTTATTTTGCAAGTGAACATTCCGTTCCTTCCATTTTATTTTTAGAATGGCCCGTTGCTCCAAACGTCACACCAACACCCTAATGGGAGGTCTCCAGGCATGTGGCACAGGGCGCTGCCGTCTGGGGGCTTTAACAGTGACAATGTGATGAGGCAGCACAAGCACAGGGGACAGACAGAGCTGAATGTGGATCCTAACTTGGCCACGCCACACCTGCTAAGTGACGCCAGACAAAGCACTGAAATTACAAGCTCCTCAGCATTCGATGGGGTGACGACGTTTCCTGGAAGGTTGGTGGGGTGCATCTACCACAGTAATGTTCCAGCCCTCATCCTGGAGCCCTGCTGCAGGGGCGATGGGTAAAGGGCGGGGTGACCACACTAACCTTCTTCCAAAGGCAGGTCGAGGGCCCTCGAGTTGGGGCGATGGGGTTTGGGCAGATTTAGGACGGACATCCCCAGGAACTGCCGGCAGTCTAACTGTCCTTCAGGGCAGCAGACTGATTCCTAAGGCAGAAAGAGCTGCCACTTTGGTGCCAGGTGCCAGTACTCTGGCTCCTGTTGTGATGAGAGGCTTACCCTCAGTGTTGGCAGCTTGGTTCCATTCCTCCTCTGGAGGTTTTAAACACACGAGAGCTACTGGCCCCTCCTCCTTCCCACTGGGCCCTCTGGGTACATCTTGGGGTCTGTTTGTCTGGCATTCAGCCATCGGCTGCTGCAGCCACCTGCCCAGGGTTGGCTATGGCGGTGCATGTGACAACACGGAAGCTGTTTCCCACCTGCACTGAGGTGCAGGGGACATGCAGCTACATCTAACCTTCCCGGGCACCAGGGACATCAGCAGCCCCTTCTTTGGAAGACCTGTCCTAGGACTGCTGGGACGGCCAAGCCCAAGGGGGAGAGCCTGGGAATTTATTCCCTTACACCCCAGGGAGTCCTCAGCCAGTGACTGACAGGTGCCAGCTGGGACAGTCCATCCCCTGCTGCCGGCTGGGGACAATGTGAAGCATAACTAACCTCCAGTCCCTCCCAGAGCAGGCTCAGGCTCGGGCCTTTGCCGGACTGGGCCTGAGGTCGCGCTCTCACTGGCCTCCTCCCCTACTTGTCCCCCCTCCTCCATTGCCTCACACTCACCCCTGGGAGCATGTCCTTTAAAAGTCCTTGTCTCCGGCTCTGAGAACAGGTTCCATGTCAGGAACCTCAGACATGAGGTCACCGAGGTGCTGGAATATCCTGGCCTACCTTCTAAAGAGATGAAATTACATCCCAGCGAGATTCATGTGAGCTTCCCATGTTCCAGATGATCCCTTCCCAGAACCACCCTTTGCTCTTTCTCTGGACAAAGCCTAAGCCCTGTTTAAGAGGCCCCTGTTAGGTTAAGCCAACAATGATTTTTCTCCAGCTTGCGATCACAAAAGGATGGTGACACAGCTGAGAAAAATCACTGCTGCTCAGTTGGCTTTTATTTAAAAAAAAAGAAAAGAAAGAAACCTGAAATGTTTGTGGCTTCAGGACAAAACCATAGTATTAAGGGGAAAAAGAAAACCCAACTCATACTGATGGTCCAAGGTTTCACTCTGATAGAGTAGTCACTAGCCACATGTGACTACTTAAACGTAAACTAGTTTAATTAAGTTAAAAATTCAGTTCCTCAGTTGCACTAGCCATATTTTAAGTTCTCCATGGCCACATGCAGCTAACGGCTACCATATTTGGAAGCGCGGATATAGATGGTACATCATCACAGGAAGCTTATTGGACGGCGCTGGTCCAGGGTGATGAGAGGTGAGATGTTGCATTTTCCTTTCCCAAAAGGCAGCCCAGGGCAGTTTTCATGCCCCACGGACAGCAAATTAAGAGCCACAATATGTTCTGACAGTGCTATTTCCAAAGCATCTTTTTCTTAGATTGTTAAATTTTATTCTCATATCCCCACCCGCTGAGATAGACAAGGCAGGAATTATTAGTGCCATTTTATAGGTAAGGAAACCAACAGTTCCTAAGGGCTGAAGAGGCGAAGTCACAAAGCTGCCGGAATAGCGAAGGGCGGCAGCTTCTGAGCTGTAAGGCTTCTGATGCCACCGCTGGGGCGCTCCGAGGCGATGAGGACAGCAGTCGGGGGACCCAACAACTCAGATCTAATGAGCTGGGGCATTTCTAACACCCATGCTTGGCACGCACACTCACTCTTTTAATAGCCACACAGCTTGCTGAATGGACACTTGTGACCTAAAATGTGGTCACTATGCCTTCGAGATAATAAAAGAGCAGAAGGCTCCACTCTCTGTGATGGGTGTGGAGAACCCGTGGCCCCCGAGAGCCCCGCTACCACTACCCATGATTAACGTCTGTGTCACTGGCCTGTCCGAAGGACGGGCATGCTGAGACTGGCAGGAGGTCTCGACTTGGCAACCAGAGCCTGCCTGGGAACACCATTTTCTTTCTGGACAAGCAGCTCAGTCTGAAGATCAAGGCCACACAACCTGGCTTCTGGCATTGCATTGGAAACCCTTCATCAACCTGGACCTCAGATGCCCAACTGCCAAACAGGAGTCGTGACCTTGGCCTACAGCAGGGTTTCCTAGCCGTGGCACTGTTGACATTTTGGGCCGGATGATTCTTTGCTGTGGGGGGCTGTCCTGTGCATCCCCAGCCTCTATCCGTTAGAATCCAGTAGCACCCCTCTCCCAACTGTGATGACCAAATGTTCCCTGAGGAACAAAATCTCCCAGTTGAGAACCAGGGGCTGGGCCATCTCCAGAGCTGCTCCTGTACTTGGTGCAGAGACAGAGGCCTTCAACATGAGCACAGCCAATAGTGCAGACAGGGCTTAGCCTCCCAGCGTGCACCACGCCGATCCCAGCCAATGGAAGAGTTCAGCTTGATGGCTTTCCAGCTGGAGCCTAAGATTCCAAGCCAATTGCCTCCACAATGACCCCTGGCTACTCAGAGGCTGCACAGTGGAACTGCCTGTAACAGTGTCCAAGAAGAAGCAAATGCATTCTTTTCCAAGGCATCCATGATTCTTTTTGCCAAGTCAGGAGACAATGTGACTTTGCCACCCACGGTCCAGTTCATTCTAAATCTGAGGACAAGGAGCCCATTCACTCCCCAGAGGGGCACAGGGCAGGCCAACAGCTCTTCCAGGAAATGGTGGCCCTCGGCCTTCTCGGATTGCTGGCAAGGGTGACACGGAGAAGCTTGGGAGCTAGGAACAGACACTGCTCATACTGCCTTGTTTTTCTCTGGTAGAAGAAGGGACATAAACCAATGCACGTTCCTCCCTGACCCGTCTGGCAGAACTTTGTCATCTTTCCCAGGCGGAAGGCCCAACAATAGGGGTTCTTCTCAGAGGCCACTGGAGCCTGACCCTTGCCTTCCGGTACAGGACTCCCACAATAAATGGAAGGCGCGTGGAGCCGGGCTCCTCTGACCTGTTCTGGGCAGAACAGCTCAAAGTTGCTGCTCATACAGAGTGCCAAACCCCAGGAGGCATTAAATCCCCAAATAGGAACATCTTTCCCATTGGAAAAAGATGCTACAATTGCCGCCTACACAAAGTCAGGTTCACTGTTGCCTATGTTCACTCCAAACGCCGCACCTCTGGGCCTGCCAGGCTGTTTCTGACCTTCACTAGTGTTTTTCATTTGTCATCTTCTGGAACATGAGCAAATAAATGCCTAAGGTTTCAGAAAATATTATGGAGCAATATTTTTATATTTAAAAAGATTTCAGGGCCGGCTGAGTGGCTCAGTTGGTTAAGAGCTCACTCAAGAATTTGAGCTCTGAGCAACAGCGGTTTGATGCCTGGCCCGAGCTGAGCTGCCGCTGAGCTGCCAACAGGTGGCAGGATGGCTCAGCTTATATATATAAAAAAAAAAATTTCAATGAGCTTAATAAACATATAATGATAATAACAGTCACCACCTTTGCTAAGCACTTACTAAGCACCATTGCATGTGTGCTGATTTAAATCATCTGATCTAAGTCTCCTGATCCCTCAGGAGATGTGGGTGTCACTGTCCCCATTTACGGATTGAGAACAAGCTCTGTGAGGGGCGGGCAATGGCGGAGCCAGGGTTCCAGGACAAACTGATGCCAAAGTCCATCCTCTTTCCACCACGTCCTATTGCAAACCAGGCAAAGACAACTGTCACTGGCGTTTAGTGGTGGGGCACTGTGGTCCAACTGGAAGAATAGATTTTAACATGGGCTGCGGATGCCGTGACCTCTGACCTGTGGCTTTCATGAGGAGTGTCCCTAGTCACACTCCCAGCCTTCTCCAGCATTTTCTTTACAACTCGTGAGGGAAAAGGACAGGCCTTACTCAGTGGAAGAGTTTGTAAGAAGTGAGCAAGATCTAGGAGCACGCAAAGTTTGCTTCGTGTCCACCTTGGATGCCAGGAGTGACGCAAAAGGTAATGTACTTCTCAGCAAGGGAGAAATTAGGGAGTGACTTGTTGTATCACATTCGGGATGACTCCTCCCCCTTTAATTCCTATAGTCACGAGCTCCCTGGACACATTCTTCCAAAATCCAGTGGATGCATCTCAGGAACTGGGCCACTGCCACCTGTTATTTTTTCATGACAGCTGGCCACACTCGTCACCATAATCAACTGTCCCATCATCTTCCTTTGACAGGGATATTAACGGGGCCTCGGAGCTGAGGATTGTCTCATACAGACCGGGTGACACTTCAGAAACCAGCCACATCCACCTGCTTTAGAAAACGGAAGTTACCGGAACCAGATGCCAAGGCCCCGGGCAAGGCGCTGCCCGCTCTGCCTCAGCCTCCTCACCTGATGCTGACATCCCCCCATTCTAGAGAATCTCCTGGACCATCAAACATGATCAGTAGCCCTGAAGGCCCTTGCGACATCTGGAAGCTGGTCAGTAAAGGAAATGGAGGTCAGGTACCCAGCTCCCCTCCCCAGACGCAACCACTACTATGACTGATTCTGATGTCTCCTTTGAGACAGCAGGTCTATGTGTATCCATATGTATTCCAAATGAAAGCACCTGTTATGGACTGAATGTGTCCCCCCAAAATTCATATGTTGGGGGGGACATGTGAGGACACAGGAAGAAGACACCTCCTATGAACCAGGAAAGGGGCCCTCACCAGACAAAAAATCTGCCTGTGCGTTAGTCCTGGACTTCCAACCTCCAGAGCTGTGAGAAATAAGTTTCTGTTGCTTATCAGCCACCCAGTCTGTGGTGTTCCATTATAGCAGACTGAACAGACCAAGATAGCACCCATACACCAGAGGTGCTGTCACTTGTGAGATATAATACAGATGCCACTTCATATATTTTGTCAGTGCT
>NW_017731419.1:641465-645489 GCF_001890085.2 Hipposideros armiger
TGCCTCTATATGAATGTACCACGATTTATCTAACCAGTTCAGGAGAAGCTGTTTTTCAAATGCAGGACCTCAACTCTTCATTTGTCATTTTCAAACCCAAAAGGTAGTTTGGTGCCCAAACTAATGTAGTAGCAAAACCTGAGCTGCAGGGAAGTGGGGTTCCTTACAGTCTTGATTCATCTATGTAGCGTGATACCCACATCTTTCACTGCAGAAATATTATCAGGTGCTGGAGTGCCTGGCGGTGTGACGTCATCTATAGTATGTACATGATTGATTCTCTAAAATCTGAAGCATTCTGATTTTAGCCCCAAGTTTCCAATACGGGACGTGGCCCTTTACCAGTACTTGTGTGTGACAGAGACGCGGTAAACCAGACATGATGGGCTCCTATCTCAAACCCACCCTGAGGCCAACTCATCATCGCCTACCCCACCCACAGCTGCGAGGAGAAACGGCCACTTGCTGAAGATTTCCTGGAGAGGTGAGCAGACCAGAGAAGAGAAGCTCACGCCAGTCCCTCCAGGCCACCCTGCCCCTTCCCCACCAGGAAAGGGGCCTCACCAGGCACCAAAGTCCTTCCAGACACCTTCTCTCTCCTTTCCTCACCTGCCCACCCCGACCCTGCCTCAAACTCCTGGTCACTTCCAGGAGCTCCGCCCTGATATGCTCACCCGTCCCATTCAACAGCATAGTGAGATGCCGATTTCTAAAAGAGAATAAAGAGATCAGGATTTTAAAAATGTAAACTTTGTTTCTTAAGTACTGTTTCCGTCTTTATCTGTTAAAACACTGGGTGTGGTCTGTGAGGCCAGAGCCCATTATTGTGGTATCTAATTCCCAATGGCGGCCATTCCCAAACTTCTGACCCGGGCAATGGCCTCAGGAATGGATCGGTTTTAATCTGTCTCTTTGGAAATAAAGGAGAGAATGGAAGCTGTCATCTTGAAAAATGGAAGAAAAGTGCAGGGATCTGAAGTCCTGGGGCTGCAGTCAGCCTCCCCCTGGCTGCCTCGGCTCTTTCCCCAGGGTGGGTGGTTGGAAAGGTCTTGCAGCCTCTGTTCCTGCCCCCGCCTCCATCTCTAGCCATACTCTTTCCCCAAAGATCTAGCCAGTCCCATGGCTTCAAATACCAGCCAGATGCCAACAACACTCATATTTATAGCTTTAGCTCCAGCATCTCCCCCAAGCTCCTGACTCAAACATTCAACTGCGACTCAGTGTCTCCACTAGGAGAGTCCACAGGCAGCTCAGACTTGACGTGTTCAAAACTGTAGTCTGCCTGGTTCACCCTCAGCCTCTTCCTCTCCCCATCATCCGTTCACCCAGCTGCTCAATTCAGAAACTTGGGGTCTTTCCTGACAACTCCCTCCCTCACCCCTCCTTCCATTCAATGCAACAGCAAGTCTNGTTAGATCATGGCTCCCTGCATGGTCCCCCATTTGACACCAAGTACAGATGACATCCTCATAGTGGGCCTGTCTGCCTCTCCCATTCTCCTTTCCTATCTCCCACCCCACTCTGCCCCTGGCGACCCCTCAACCTCCCCAGGCCTCATCCTGGGCCTCAGCCTGGCTGTCCTCTCCCCAGGGACCAGTGTGTTTGCTCCCTCACCTCCTGCAAGTCTTTGCCTCCATGCCATCTTCTCTGCAGACCGCCTCCTGGCCCAGCCGCACCTCGCTCCTCGGGCTCATCTCGCCGCACCTCCCACACCCTTCCAATGCCGGGACAGGCAGGCTGCCCGTGGCCTCCAATCCTTTGTCCCTGCCGTTGCCTCTGCCAGGAGCACACCCGTCTTCCCCACTTCCACTCCTAGCCTTCCCCAGGAGAATCGTTTCTCCCTCAGCTCAGCCATGCCTCCTGCAGGATACCTGCTTCGGGTCAGGCCCTCCTCTCAGCTGCCACCTGGGGCCTCTTGGTGCTGCGTGGGGCCTGCAGTTCTTGTGTGTTCTGCTTCCCTGAGCTGTCCACAGGCATCCCAAACTCCACATGACAAAAACCAGAACCCCAGTCTTCCCCCATGAACCTTCCCTGTGAGTTTGCCCTGTCTCACCCACAGCGTCATCCGCAGTCTGAGGCCATAGTGGAAAGCCCTACACATATATGTTGAATGAGTAAATGATGGTGAGCACTTTACTGATCTTTAGATATACAAATTGGGTATCCCTCTAGTAGGAGAACCCTCGTTTTGCTGCTGATGTGCTTTCTTGAGTGGGAGAGAGGTGTGGACTCTTAGCTAAAAGGTATAGACCCATCTGGGTCTGACCAGGGGCGAAGGCACCCATGACAATCACAGTGGAAGAAGATGGCAGCAACCTGTAGCAGATGATGCTGGCATCCTTTCTGGGCTCTCTGGCTCAGCTCCAACCGCCAGTGCTGCATCTCTGCCTGGGGAAGTCGACCTCCCATTCCTCCCGCGATCAGCTCTTAGCCGTGGCCGATGGGAGCTGGTGTGTGAATACCCCGCCTGTTCTCTCGGCCCTCAGATGGGTCACTCTCAGGTGCTGTGAGTGACCCCATTTCCCAGAGCTCTCTAGTGGGGCTGGGCTCTCTCCAGCTGCCCACAATGATAACTGGTTTGATAGCACACCCTTTACTGGCTGCCATCCTTTCCGTGTCTCCCACATAACCACCTGTCCTTGAAGTCTTGTCTCAGTCTCTGTTTCTGGAGGGGCCCAAACTAAGACATGGTCCCAGGTGCTCCCTGGCAAATGGCAGGCTCCTAAAAAGTGTTGGTTCCCTCCTTCCCCTCCTTCTCCTGCAGAGTTAGTCTTCTGTCTCCCTCGTCTGGTCACACATGCATTAATTTTTTCAAACACTCAGTGGGAAATTTCCATGTGTCAAGCTCTAAGCTGTCTCTGGGGACAAAGATGAATCAACAGTCCTAGTCCTCAGGGACAGGATCAGAAACTTAATAGGTCAGACTGCTTTGTCCTGGACACAAGCGAGACATCCTGGACGAATTCTGTAATAATATGAAATAGCTGACACTGACAGGGTGATCACCCTGGGCTGGCACTGTTCTAAGCACTGTCGCCAATGAACACATTTGACTGTCTCAACAGCTCTGAGAGAGCCACCCCTATCACCTTCCTCTGTTATCCTGCACACCTGACAAGTGGGCTCACACCCAGGTTCCCAGAAGGCCCTGGGACTCCTGACTCCCCACCTTCGCTCATATTTATTCTTCCACGTGGAACACCTCCTCCATCAACCTTTATACCCCTCCATGCATCTGCTCTTTAAAATCCCAACTGCTTTCTGAGATGCAGTTCAATGCCACCTCCTCCAAGCAGTCGCCCCTGATGGGTCAGGGCTTTGCTGCCTGTGTGCTCCTGCAGCACTTTGTACCCATTGCGTTCCCCACTGTGTGGCAGCTTCTTGCCCCCCTCCCCTGGCCGGTGAGCTCCTCCAGGGCAGAAAGCTGGGTTGCACAGCCCAGTGCCCAGTACATAGGAGATACTCAGTACACAGTAGCTGAGTAAATCAACGTCTTGGCTACACAGATGGTCCCAGAGCCACCAAACTCTTGCCAGACAGTGGTTGGCATCAATTTCTCATCTTTGCATCTCCACCCTTCGACTCCCTCCTTTCCCTTCCCTCCTCCTCCACCCCATCCTGCTGGTTCTGTCTGCAATCTGGGATGTGTGCACCTCTCTCCTCCCTCAGCCACGGCCCGGTGCAGGCCCCCATCTCCTCTCACCTGGACAACTGCCGCAGCTTCCACACATCCTTTATGCCCCTCCAACCGACTTTCCACTCAGCCACCAGCAAGCGTTTTAAAAGCAAATCTGTTAATGTCACCTCCACGGTCCAAACCTCTTTAATAGCTTCCCATGGCACTTAGTGGGGAAAACATCCAGCTCTTTACTATGTAACCTGTGGCTTACAGGGTCCTGCGTGATTTGGCACTAAACTCCCCCCGACCCAAGCTCATTTCACACCACTGTCCCCCTTGATCACTCTCCCCAGCACAATCCTGACAGCTGTTCCCACCACAGGGACTTCGTACATGCTGTTCCCT
>NW_017731419.1:649604-653305 GCF_001890085.2 Hipposideros armiger
GCCCACAGTCCTTCATCATGGGCTCACTCTGGGCAAGGATGACACTGTGGTGTCCCCTCTTTCATAGGGAGCCTGGTGTCCTGAGGAGTAGGCAGGTCCCCAGGGGTAGCCTCACCTGCTGCACCTATCCTCAGCTTTAGAGGCTTCCAAGGGCCTCCTCTTCCTCTTGCTCCAAATTTGTCACAACCCAGACGAAAATCTGGCTAGCACCAGCGATCAGAACCTTCATAAGGTCCCAGAGATTGTATCCTTAAATGGCAGCCGCTAAAACACTCTGGGGGACGTTTGAGCCGCTGCTAACCCCTTCCAGGCACCACTGGGGTCTGCCTCATTAGCCCACTGGTGAGCTCACACACATCCTAGAGGACCAAGGAGGGAGCACTGTGGGTGACATCTGCTTGTTCATTCCACAAAACCTAGCAACATCCCTGCCTCCCCTCCCCTCCTACAACCACAGCCATCACCCTGCCTCCAAAACCCTCTTAAATTGGATCAGGGATTGACATGGCCGCCTCTCCCCTCACCTCCATCCAGGCCACACTACAGGCTCCTCCATCACTATCTCTTACCTGGACCCAAGTGACAGCTTTCTCAGTGTGGAGCCAGTCTTGGTAAAGTGTAAATGAGGCCACCCCAACCCCCTGCTCAAAATCTTCTAGAGGCTTCCAGTTGCACTTAAGAGAAAACCCCAATCCCTCCCCTAGCCTCCCTGCGTGGTCTGAGCACCGCCTCCCTCTGGGCCCCGCCTCCCTCTGGGCCCCGCCCCCTTCACTCAGCAGCCAACCACCTTCAAGCACCCAAACTCTTCCCACAGGAGGAACTTGCACGTGCTGTTCCCTCTGCGGTGCTATGGAGCTGGGGCTGTAAGTGGACACAGCAGACACGTGGCAACTGTCTGTATCTAGCAAAGGATCCAGACATTAGTCAAGTAATTAATTAGATGTTTAAAGAGTGGGATGATTGCTATAAAGGAAAGAGAAAAGTTCAAAGAGCGTGTGCCTGTCTCTGTGTGTGTGTGCATTGATGGAGGGTGGTTTTAAATGTACGTAAATTATCTGATGCTCCTCTAACAAGAGGCGAATTCCCCACTCCTCGAATATTCACTTGATTTCAAGGAATAGTGCAGCGGAAGTGACGCTGCTTGACTTCCTCAGCAACATCGTCAAGAGGGGTACAGGCACCACCTACTTCCCCAGCTTGGACCGCAGCTGCCATGCTGCAAGGAAGCCTCGGCCAGATGGGGACCCAAGCGACGGCCAGCACCAACCACCAGACACCAACAAGGAAGCCTTCAAGATGGCTCCAGCCCCAGCCAACTGACTACAATCGCATGAAAGACCCCAGGCAAGGACCTCGTGGTGGAGCCCCACGAGCCCCCATAACTGTAAGAGGAAAGGGCAATACATGTGTGTTGTTTTATAACCAGTAACTTTTGGGGTAATTTGTTCCATAGCCACGGAAAATCAGAACTGGGAACGGTGTGACCTCTGTGAAAGTCAGGGAAGCTTTTCCTGGAGGATATTTGAGCTGAGATTTGCATGAGTTAAAGTTACTTTGAGGGGAAGTCTTGCAGACACAAGGAGTAGGATATGCAAAGGCTCTGAAGCAGGAGGGAACAAGGCCATTCAAGGAAAGGAAAGGGGGCCCTTGCAGCTGACTCCAAAGATGGAGGGAGAGAGTTAGATAGAGGATGTAGCAGGAAGTAATCAGTCGGCCTTGAATTACCTCCTTTCCTTACCAGCTGGGCAGCCTGGAACAAGTAACTCACCCTCTCTGAGCCCTAGGCTCCTCATAGAAATGGAGGCTTATACCACCTACTACTAAGGAATGTTTGAGGATTAAGGGAGATGAAGAAAGCAGAGCTTCCAACTCAGTTCTGGGAACTAAATATCAGTTTCTTTCTAGCGTTCGGGGTGAGTAAAAAAAGCATTCTGGAACTTCCACAGTCCTGTTTGTTTCTTTCTCTGTTAAACTTGCTCGTTGGCACATAGGAGGGGAACCAGGTGACCCATTCCTAGCTCCACCACTGCTGCGTGACCTTTAGGGAGTTACTTAACCTTTGTTTTGATTTTTCTAAGAATAAAATAAATGCAAAAACTAAAATCTGTATCAGTACTTTGAACCCCGTAAAGATAGGCCCTATGGAAATAAGGCGGGCTCCCGCCTCTGTTCTGCCACTGCTATTCTGGGCCCGATCAGCTTCAGAAGCAGGGCTCACAGAGGGGGTGCACGCACTTTTCCTTGAGGGCTGGCACACGCCTCCAGCATTGCCTCAGCCATCTGAGTCACTGGCTGGGGCCAGTGGGCATCACCGACATTTACAAAGGAAACCCTGGTTGGTCCCGAGCTCTGGTGGCTGTTGTGGGCATTTTCGTCAGGCCTTTGAGCAAGCCTTTGTCTTGTCTTTGCCAGGATTCACCCCTCCTGCCCCTGCTTTCCAGAAATACCTTCACCCAGGGGACTCTGGTTGACTTTGACAATCACAGGCCTGGCGAGGACTGCCTGGCAGAAACTCTCTGAAAACCTTCTCTTTTCTGTCGAATACCTAGGGGAATCCACATGTCCTTAAAGAGCCCATTTCATCCTTGAGTTTCTAATGAGATGCTTCTTTCTCAGCAGATGGGTGCCAGAACCATGTTTAAGCAACTCCCAACCTGAAGGTCACTGACCTATTATCATTATGACTGTTATCATTAGTATTACTTATTATGCTGCCATTTATTGAGTGTTGCTTGGGTTCCAGGTGTTGTGCTATGTAAACTTCATGGCATCAGATCCTAACAACCATGATAATACCATGGCAGGTATTATCATTTGCCCCATTTTACAGATGTGGAAATTGAGGCCCCAAGCAGTTAAGGACACTTGACCAAAATCACTTAGATAATGAATAGGGTTGAGCCCAGGTCTGGAGGGCAGGACAGACAGGCTGTGAGCCACTGCGCTCACTGTTGCACTTTTCAAACATGTGGTTTCTGCCAAGGAAAGCCCATATAATTTCCAAACTCACAGCAATCCCATCTCAGGTAAGGATCATCAGCCCCACTTTGCAGATGAGGAAACAGAGGCTCTGAGAGGGATGCGCTTTGCCCAGGGTCACTGAGCTAGGAGTGGGTCTGACACTAAAGCCCCCTGACCTGATTGCCATTCTCTAGGACACTGGTTCTCAAAGTGTGCACCGCATCACGGGGCAGCCGCATCACCCACACCAGAAAATGGGTTAGAAATGCAAACCCTCAAACCCCACCCAGACAGGCTGAATTAGGAATTCTGGGGGTGGGGTCCAGCGAGTTGTGTTTAAACAAGCCCTCAAGGGGATTCTGGCCACACTCATGTTTGGGAAGCACTGGTCTAATGTCTCCCTACGGCCCACACCTTGCAAACGTTTACAAACTGCAGCTGCCACCTTGGCTGAGGTGCAAAGGGTTGTGGGCAGAGTTTGGGAAACCAAGTACAGAAAGTGGAGATGCTGGTCAAGACTCTTCTACCTCACAAGAACCCTGTGCATGCCCCTTCCGGATGCAGGCAGGACTCAGGGCAGGGCAGACTTCCTGGGGCTGCTGGGAGGGGCTTCACAGAGCTGGGCCCCCATGGAGGAATGCAGGGCCTCCACAAACAATGAGTTCCAGATGGAGTTGGGGGGCCAGTGCTCTAGAAAGTTTCATGGCAAGGCAAAACAAAACAAATACACCAAAAACAGC
>NW_017731419.1:660787-663203 GCF_001890085.2 Hipposideros armiger
GTTTTGTGCCTGTCCCAGAGAACGAGCTGATTTAAAGGCAGGAAGAAAAGAGTTGGTGGTCACCCCACACCTCAGTGACACCCATGGTTAATTTCTCTGGCTGTCATCTTAGTAGGTAGAAACCCAGAACCCCAATTTCCCTGCCACCAGCCACGTGTGGCCTGCCTTCCAAGGCCAGGACAGTCCCTTTGCTGCACACGTCTCAGGCCTGGTAGAGAGCCTCAGGGCTCGGATGCTCCCTTTGCATTTGGCATGGGGGAACAGGCTGTGTCAGGGCCACTGGATGACAGTAGGAGGTAAATGGATTTATAGCCCTGACTTAATATCTACGAGGTCAAGAAGCTCCTGCTCACCACCTTTTAGCGTTTTTAAAGGACCATTGACTGCGTTCGAACTCTGGAAGGCAATCTCATCTCCCACTGGGAAGAGCGCATCCTCAGATGGTAAGCCTTTTCTCAATGGTTTAACGGAGATGATTAACTCTTTACACGCCAGTGGCAAATCCACTGGCTTCTCCACAGTGCAGTTGTTGGCTCTCCCACCATCATCCAGCCTGTCCTCTGGATTCCGATCTTCTAAGACCGTGGTCGTTGCTCAAAAGCTCCACACTCCCGATGGCTGGCCTCTGAGATCCCTCCTCCACTGAGCTCTACCAAATGTGCGAACTTCCGGCAATGCCATTGCCAAAGCAATTACTTTCCAACTTTCCAAGGCGCAATTTATGCGAGAGAGTTCAAGAGCAGCACGTTTGTTTGACCTGTCCTAACACAATGGNCCTTGACCGAGACTTGGAACCTCCTGAAGGGCTCGTGACTGCCCAGAGGAGTCTCACAGCCATACCTCCGAGCCTGTGCTCATGCCGTTCCTTCTGCCTGGATGCCCTTTCCCCGCAGCCTCCTTACCACCCTAGAACAATCCCATCTATTCTTTCAGATCTCGGCCAATGTTACTGCTTACTGTGACTACAGTTTGGCTCAGCTACTGAAGCATTTCCAGGGCGCCTGGAGAACCACGTCTGTGCTTTCTCAGGCCGCTTTTTGTGGGCTGCTGACAAGAGGGCCTTCCCTTTGAGGCTGAGTAATCCCAGATGGTCTTTCACCTCTGTGTCTGGCACAGAAGTTCAGTTAGCATGAGATGAGCTGACGGGCCTCTACCTGAGGGACGAAGGTCCATCAGATACATTCACACCTGGAGATGGCACAGGCCTGGAGCCCAGGCAGTGGGCGGGCAGGAGGAGGAATTCAAACGGAAGGGAGGGGAGTGATCTCCAAGGGCAGGTGCCTGAGGCCGGGCCCCACAGGGCGGCCCAGGGACTCCTTAGGAGAGAGGAGGACGTGAGCATATCGGGATGGAAGGATCCTGCAGAGGCCTGGAGCAGAGGGCCTGGGAGGCCAAAGTTCACGATTTAACCTGCATTTGAATCACCTTAGAACTTGTAATAATGCCAACTCCTAAGCCCCACCCCAAAGACTCTGACTGGTTGGGTTTGGAGCAGGCCCCTGAAGTTGCACTTTAAAACAAATGCTTCAGGTGATGTTGAGGACCCCAACTCTGAGAAGCACCGCGCCACAGGTGTCACTCAGGTAAGAATGGAAACAAGTAGGGGCCTAGCAGAAATGCACACAAACTGCAAAGCTCCCCCAGAACACTGCATCACGGCCCGGACCCCAAGAGCCTGGACACACAGCCAACCAGAGAGCACGCGTCATCAAAGTTATTTAAAATATGCCCCAAATACCTCAGTGGAGATGTATTTAACAAGGGAGATCCACACACGGTCACGGACGTTCTACTGGCCAAAACATGAGCGACCAATCCAAACCGCAAAATCCGTTAGAGACTTGACCAACTAACAATTGTAAGCAGGGAACTTAACCCGCCGAGGTCAGGACCGAGGCCATGTCTGGCTAAAGAAACCCTCCTTTGTTCTAATGGCCAGGGAGTTGAATTGTTCACAGATGAAATCAAGGCAAACAAGTGAAAGGGAATGGGGAGGTTAGCAGAGTTTGCTGCAAATGGCTGCAAGGCGTCTGAGTAGTTTTGCTCCCAGACCCTCCACTCGGTTCTGTACTAATTGCCTCCTTAACTCTGAATTAAAATCCAAAAATGAAGCCGTGTGTGTGTGTGTGGGGGGGTATATAAGACCAGTGCCCAGTGCCCGCCCTCATTTAAAGGTCTGGCTTTCAGAACAATCTAGACCGAGTCACTCATCAAATGGAGATTGAATTTTATCTGATTAACCGATGGCGAAACATCTTTCTCCATCTCACAAGAACATTCTGTGGGAAAGGCGTTTTGCAGACTGCAGGCGAAAGTTGGGCCTTGGCTTCCCTCCTGCTCGGCCAGTGGAAAATTACAAAGGCAGCAAGGCTGCCCTCTGCTATGCCCACAGGCTCTTCCTGGGCCCAGAAAACGC
>NW_017731419.1:665791-675701 GCF_001890085.2 Hipposideros armiger
GCCAAATTTCAAGGCTGGAGGGAGAGGAAGTGAAGGAGCGAAATGCATTTTAGAAATCAATGGCCCCACTGAAAAGGGAGCCAGCACAACTGCTTAGCCGCCCGTCATCACAGAAGCATCCGGTCTGGGCTGGCTGTCCTTCTCCCTGAGGGGTGGGACCCCCTTGGGCCCCTCACTGGAGTTCCGTCCAGTGCAAGCCTGGGGCTGCTGAGCCCCCCGCTGCTGACAGTTGACCACTCAGACCCTTTATCCACGTGCCAACTTCTATTCCTCCTTCAAACCCAGTTCTTGCACAGCCTTCTTAGGTAAGCCATCCTGAACCCCACGCCTCCTCACCCTGAAAATAGACCTACCTGTGCTGCTTCTTCATCTTGTAAACCTTTCTCTCTGGGGCACCTTCCCCACTGTTTTGTAATGTCTGCTCCCCAACTAAGCCGGCAGCATCTTGGAGCTGGTAGGCAGGTGGGTCTGTGCTTTATTAATCTTGACCAAGTATGGCTTCCAGAGCCCTCCTATGCGTCAGCCACAGGAGACGGGCTTTCATTTCACCATGAGGATGGTGGGAGAGGTAGGTGTTAGCATCCACACCTACTGGGTGGGACGACAGGCTCAGCGAGGGTAATGAGTCTACCAGACTTGCACAGGGTCCGGCTTTTAGTTGGTGCTCCATGAAAAGGGGTGTTGGGACATGATCTCCCCATTAGTGGAGAACACAGGATCTATCCTGTGCCCCAACTCTGGGTCTACTTTGAGGTTCTGTGGGCTGGTGGTGTTGCATTTAGACTAGTAGAGAGGAAACCTCAATACTGGGAGCTTGTCTCAACAGCTGGCTTGGTTGGTTTATATCCCACAAGGAGAAGAAACTTGCCCGTCCCTGAAGTCATCTGCTCTTAGCTGGACTTGACTAAGAAGGAACAGAGGCCCAGAGAGATTAACAACATGACTAAGACCCACAGAGCAAAAGCTGGTATCCTTACTTCCTGGGACCATATTTTATTCCACTTTTGTCATCGCCTACCTTCCCGCCCCTGCTCTGCGGTGTTATCCTGGGGCCATAATCCTGAGGCACAGGTAGGTCCTGCAGTCACCTGTCACTGCGGTCTGGGGTATGCAGTGCACCATGGCTGCCAGTTCCCACTCCTGGCCAATCAGTTCAGCTTTCTGGTCTGGTGGATGCTGCCTTCGAAATAGTCCTTGAATCCATCCACTTTTCTCCATTGCCGCTGCTACCGCCCTAAACCAGGACACCATCACATCTCCATTGGACAGCCCTTGCCTCTTATGTAGGGGTGCTAGGTCAAATATAGGACATCCTGTTAAATTTTAGATAAATAGCCAATTTTTTAGTATAAGCATATCCCAAATATTGTATGAGATATACTTATGCTAAAGAATGATTTGTTGTATATTTAAAGTTCAAACTTAACTGGATATCCTGTCTTTTTATTTGCTAAATCTGACAACCTTACCCTCACCAGCCTCTTTTGTTCCTTGCCTTGCCTGCCCCCCCTGCTCCGCCCCAGCATTCATCTTTCCTGCTGGAGCTGGACTGAGGTTTCTAAAATACCAATCTGAGGTTGTGTCATCTCTTGCTTAAAACCTTTCACAGTCCCCATAGCCCTCAAGATCAAGTCCAAGCTGCAAGACACGATGTTAGTGGTTTACAACAGGGTCCTCACCATCTCTCCTCCGGCCTCGGGGCTATTCCCTCTGTCTGGACACTTCTCTCCCGCTTGCATTCTGGCTACTGGCTTCTCTTTGTTCATGTCTCAGCTGAAGCACCATATCTGTGAGACTTCTCCTCTGTCTCGTCCATCAGGTCCCATCTCTAAGCTATTTGCTCCTGCCGAGCTCTCTCTGCCTGTAATTACTTGTTTAATTATCTCTCCAGTCCAGACTCTCAATGCCATGAGGCCAGGGACCACTAGGTCCCTTGCATTTAACACAGAATCTGGCAAACAGTAAGTGCCCAATAAAAGCTGCTGAATAAATAAGTGAAGCTGTAGTGACTGGCCATAGGGGGAGGTCAGCATTGCTTGGGTCAGGGGCCGCACCTTGTCAGCACACAGAGACCCGAAGGCCCGGATCAGAGCCTGTCTCCCTGGCGATGGTTTTAGGAGGACGCCCACAGAGATGATGGCTTCTGGCATCTTTTATGGAGACAGGCCAGCACCACATAACTTGATGAGACACACTGCTGTCACACCTAATAAATTTGCCAGCCTGTCATCCTCTTCTCTTGCAAAAAAAGGAATCATCTGGAAGTGAACTTAGAAGAACCCTAAATCACAAAAGCTCAAAAGCTCAATTCCAGACACATTAAAGAGAAAAGGGGGGAGGCTAACGGATGCCCCCACCAACCTTGCAGCAATTTAAATGTCATCTGAGTTTAATGATTAAGTTTCTTATCATCTAGGCAGAAGCCAGAGGCTCCGGGCTGATTTCAAGGTAGGACCCTGGTGCTTTGGGGACCACAGGTCTCTTGTTTCCTATTAATTATTCTATTAATTATAGGTCTTTGCTACATCAGTCTCAGCCTTCCAAATGTTTGCAACTTCAGGGGACTCTTCTGGCAAAATGCTCATGAAAGCACAGATAGCTCTGAGTTCTTTCTCTATATTCGAGAAATTCCTATGATGTGACAGATTTTAATCTCTCCACTTAAAGGAAAGTACATGGCTTCGTACACTTCCACCTTCCCTCCTCTCGCCTTAGTTCCCTTGGATTCAGCGCTTTTGATTAAAAACCAGGTCCATCCGTTCCAAGGCCCTTTTCCCTTGGCTTCTGAGTCCTTATCATGTGTAGATTAATTTTTCCACAGCCTGCAGCTAAGATGTTACCCATTCGGCCTGTCTAGAGGATCCCTTTTCTGATTGATTTGCACCAAAATTGGTTTGAATTGCATAACAGCATCTGACGCGCGCGCACACACGTTGTGTAAGTGCTGCCTGGCTGAAGGACACTTAAAAAAACTGAGCGGCTTTCACAAAAATTATTTCTTTTGGTGGGTGGGGGGAGGTGGTGGGTCTTCTGTTTCGATCCTGCTAGGTCACACGGCAGAATTCTAGTCTCGGAGATGGACAACATCGGGGTGCTATTCTCTGCACTAGTGAAAAGTCTTATGGAAAACTGTAAACACATGAATATAAAAATGAAGTCCACTCAACATCTGAGGTTCAACTAAAAGTTGAACAAGGGAAGCNGTGCTCTAGAAAGTTTCATGGCAAGACAAAACAAAACAAATACACCAAAAACAGCAAAAAATAAAAAAAACCCACGTTGCCTTTGCCAGAAAGGTGGCCCTGCAGTAGGGTGACCAGCTGTTCCAGTTTGCCCAGGACTGAAGGGTTTTCAGGGGTGCAAGACTTTCAGGGCTAAAACCCAGAGTCTTGGGCAAACGGGGACCAGCTGGTCATCCTGAGCAGCTTGGATAAAGAGGGAAGCCTGCTTGGCCATGGGCAGGACACCCAACCATTTGGACAGATGTTTCTGGCAGAGACTTCCATTGCAGACTTTACAGGTCTATGTGAATACGTGCAGAGTTTTCTCTCTCCCCTCTTTTTCCCTCTGTCCCAGACACACATGACCACACTCCTGCAGGTCAACATTCGTCAGCAGGGAGTTTCCTGCCTGCTACTTGGGCTCCTGATTCTGGGTCTTTGCTTCAGCCACCCCTTCTCCTCCACGCCTGTCCAGCCTCCCTCACTCCTGCCATCCCAGGTCTACCTGGGAATTCTTTCACTCTTCCCCAGATCCTCCCTTCCCACTCCTTCTGGAATTAAATATCTTCTCCCCAATAGCACCTTTTACTCCCTAGGTCTCGGACTCACACACTGCTCTGTATCAGAATGATTTTCACAGGATGATTGGCAGCAATGGATACCTGTCCAATTTTCAAAACCGCTTTTCACTTATGGGAATCCTCAACACCCGTGGCATGAGTGTAATCCTCAAACCTGGTTTATAGGAGATGAAACTGAGATTTAAATTAGCCAGACCTCTTAAATTACACAGAAATGGCAAGGCTAGCATGCCAACCTAGGCTCATGGATTCAACCTGCTACGCGGGGTGGAGACAGGTCTCCACATGCCTCTGTGTGCCTCCAGTGTCCCCANAAAATAAATGTAATTGTACTCTTGTAATGTTTTAAATTTGAGAAAAGTGAAGAGTGAAACGTGAAGTGGTACAATATTGATTCTAAACATTCTAAGTAGACTGTGATAAATGAAGGATGTATTCTAGAATCCCCAGAACAGCCAATAAAAATACTAAACAGTATAGCTAAAAATGCAATACAAGAAATAAAATGAAAAACTAAAAACAGTAAATTAATGCAAAAGAAAGCATTTCAGAGAAATAGAAAAGCAAAAAAAGTCTGAGACAAATTGAAGAAAAATAGCAAGATTGTAGGCTTACACTCAACCATAACAAAAATTATACTAAATGTAAATGGACTGAACACTCTAATTAAAAAGCAGAGATTGTCAGACTGGATAAAACAGCAAGACTCTACTATATATGGTACCTACACAAGGAAGACACCCTTTAACTTAAAGACCTAGTGAAGCTAAAAGTTAAAGGATGGGAAGTATGTACCACATGTAGGCTAACAAAAGGAAAGCTGACATGGGATTGTCTTAATATTAGACCAAGTAGGCTTCAGAACAAAGCCTATTGTTAGGGAGAAAGAGGGACATTTCATAATGATAAAGGGGTCTATTCAACAGAGAGACATAACAATTATAAATGTGTTGGCGTGTAATAGCTTCAAAATGCACGAGACAGAAAGTGACAGAGCTAAGGAAAGAAAGGGACACATTCACAATATCAGAGCTGGTGATTTTAGTGCTTCTTTCTCAGTAATTGGGATTACAACTCGCCCCCTCCCTATTGTATTGCCAGCAAGTGGTAGAGACAGAGACCAGATGGGGGAACAGAGAAAGGTCCTGTGTCTCGTGTTCTTTCCACTCCCATGATGCCCTAGGGACCCTGGGCACATAACACTCATCTCTCTTCAAAGCTCTAACAATAGCCCCCAGTGGTCATCAGGAAGAGATTCATTATTAATATTTTATAGGCAGAAACATTAACCCAGAAACATTAAGCAACTAGCAACCACAGGACACAGGGCATGCAAATTGCCGGCGGCGCTCCCCCACCCTCTGCCAGCCATCTCCCTCCCATCCTCAGGCTGAGCCCCAAGCCCCTCCTTCACAGGGGTCACACTAGAAACTCTGCGGACACTGATGAGGCTGATGGCCTGGCTTGTCTTCTTTTTCAAAGGAGCATCTCCTTCTCTTTATTCTGTGATTTATTCTCTATTCTGTGATGATTTGGCGCACTGCCGTTATGTGCCAAGCACTAAGAAGCCCAGCTTGCGGAATGGGGAAAAATAAAGTGCAAGTGAGGTTCCTTCCCTTTTCCCATCATCTCTGCCATTGCTCCCCAATGAGGCCTATTTTTAATTCAGTTTCCTCTATCTGAAACCTGGATGTTTGTATTAAGAGTGATGTATACAAATAATGAAGAAAGAACTCTTGCTCCCACCACCAGAGACCAAAAATGTATAAGAACATGCAGAATACAAAGTCACCAGAGAAATTCCTTTTCCACTCACCCTTACCCGGGTACCTACCTCCACACATGCTCACGCAGCCTGCTCAACATTCACTCATGTGTACAATCACCTGCATACTTGTTCACAGACAGGCTTTCACATTTATTGGCACACACATGGGTGTGTACACACACACACTCATTCATACACATGTGGAGATACAATCAGGGTTTATTCCAGCTTCAGGAAAACCACTGAAGTCAAGGGGTTGGCTTGACTTGCGTTTCACAAGTTTTTGACGCTATCACCAGCAGGAAAATCATGAATTATTTATCAAATTATTCAATAATTAATAAAAGTCATCACAAAAAACTCAGTTGAGATAGAACTCTGTAAATAATTCCTCACTGTTGTAGGCATATATTTGTGTGTATGTAAGAAAGACGGAGAGAGAAAGAGGTGGCAGTGTAAACGAAGCCTTCTATTTTAAGTTAATGTTAAAATGTGCGGCTTGTGGCCCTGACTCAGTTTCCTGGCTTTTTGTTTCTTCATGCCGGTGCAACTGTCAGGAAAATAAATAGTCACAAAAATCCCCCTCTGCAAACTGGCTTTCTGCTTCACTCCTGGTGGACTGTGGCTATTGTTTCACTGAGATTTACCTTGGGGACTCTTTAAATGTACCCCAAAAGGATGGTCTACAATACGAGAAAAGACAACTAGCTAATAAGCTTATGAAAAAATGTTTCATTCCAACATGGATCAAAGAAATGGAAAAACTGTAAGCACAACAATGAAACACCCCTCTTTGCTATCAAATTAGGAGAGATTTTTAAAAAGCGTAACATGACAGCATTTTGGTGATGGGGCAGTGGGACGAGAACCCCCTCTCTTAGGTTCCTGGGGTCGCAAAAGCCGGAACGAGTATTGGGAAAGCAACTTGACAATGTGCTTTCCGTATCTGTGACAATGCTCTAAAATGTTCATATGCCTTAATCCACATCCACTTTGAGGACTCAATTCTGAGAAAGCAGGACGCAATATAGCAACGGCTTAATATGCAAAGATGTTCACTGCAGTGTTATTTATAAGGGGAGCACCCTGACCACACCGGGGCCTGTGAGCCACAGCCCGGCCACACACCGAGCCCCTGAGTGCCTCAACCCTGCCCCCCAAGTCCCCCACATGCCTCTTTGCTGTCTAAGTTAATAATGTCCACTTTCCCTCTGTCCCTCCCTGCTTCCCTCTCAGCTGTGGCCTCACCTCAGCCAGGAATCAAGGGGACGGAGATTCACTCACTGACTTACCCTCAGAGCACCCAGCAGGTGCAGGTTGGGCCCAACTCTTTGCCTTCCCTTCTAGCTCAACAAAGAAAGGGTCCCTGCGTGTGTTGGGTCCCCTCCCCTCTCGCCAATCAAGGACTCTGTGATTCTCTCTGCTCCCCTAAATTGAAGACGCCTCCTTCCCTACTAGAGGGTTCCCAGCAGCACAGGAATATATTCTAGTATCTCCAAGCTTTAAAATGTCCTGCCCTGACCCCACAGCCCCCTCCCGCAGTCACCCCATTTCTCTGCTATTCTTCATGGCCAAAAATTCTGAGACGCTTACCTGATCTTCAGTCTTTGGCGCTTTACTTTAGTTCCTCCTTTTTCTCCCAAATCACTCCAACCAAGCATGGCGCCCAGCATTTTGCTGAGGGTCATCAAGTGACCACAGCTGGTCATGTCCTCCTTCTTTTGGCCTTTCCTACTACTCGGGTGGCCCAGCTCACGGCCCGTTTCTGCCCTCACCAGCTGTGTGACCTTGGGTAAGTTACTTAGCTTCTCTGGGCCTCCGTCACTTCATCTGTAAGTTAAACCAAACAATAGTCCTTGCTTTAAATAAGTGTTATAAAGACAAAGACATAACCCTGGAACGCTCTTAACACAGAACCTGTCATATCACAGGCCTCCGTAAATATTAGCTTTCACTCTTCATGGTGAATTTAGGCATCTTTTTAAAGCAGTTGGCACATTACCACCAGGACTCTGACCAGAGTAGTTTTTCAGAAACTAAACCCATAGACCACTCAGCTGTGCGTTATAGAAAATAAGTGGAAGAAACTCACAGGGGTTTGGACATTGATTTGTATCTCCATTCATTCTACAAGCCTCTGTGGTGCGCCTCATGCACGCCAAGCCCTGACTACCTGNCACTGGGGGAGATGACTCCCCCAGCAGCTGACTATAAGGACCGAACTGAAAGTGTGGGGGCAATAACTGCTTGTGGTATGAACTTTGATTGATGAGAGAAAAGAGTCTGGAAAGATCTGGTAGCTGATCCATCTTCCTTTCTCCATCCATGTCTCCATATGGCTTATTCAACTCTGTCTTGTGTGATGAGCTGGCAAAGCTGTGGCCAGCTCAGTGAGGGCACCACACATTTCCTTTGCTTTCTTTCCTTCCTTCCCTGCCTCCCTGCCTACATTCCCTCACTCTTTCTGACCGGGGATTGCACCCTCCAAAATGTGTTATTACACACATTTTGCTTCAGGTCCCCTTTTTGAAGGATCCCAGGCTTAGACACATTCTTAGAGGTTTCATGGGCTCTAGAGGTTATGGCCACATCCATACAGTGAAGTGGGACACCATGGCAACAGGGATATTTCATATCTGAAACATCTGTAGAACTGCCACAAATTGAAAGGGAGTGGTTCCTTAAGCATCAGATGAGTTTCCTCAGGCCTCCACTTTTCTGTGAATACAGGCAAGTTCAAGGTGGGAAGAGCCTCACGCTGATCAAGAACACCAGCTCTTAAGTCAGACTGCTGGATTCTCATTCGCTCTATCATCTTTGAAGAATTTCCTAAACTTTAAAGCCCAACTCCTTTCCCTTATCTATCAGGAATGATAATAGTATTTAGATATAATTACATCTTGCAAGGATTAACTGAGATAATTCAGATAAATGCGTAGCTTGGCTCATACTAACTGCTCAAAAAAGGCCATCTCTAATTATTTTGAAGGATAGAGGGCCAAAAATGCTGCCCTTTTGCAAGAGTGCTAATTGGCATTGGGGATTCTTTTTGAGTAAAACACAGAGAAAACAAAGGAAATGCTTTATGACCAGGAAAGGACCATTCATTATTGAACCATGATTTTATGCAGGCTAATTATGTTTTGAAAAAGACATTGGTATTAATCCGAATTGTTCATTACCACAGCTTGAATTAAATATGTAATTGTCAGTGTCATGTTTTATAGGTCAACTGTGAATCTATCCAGAGAAGATGTTTTCCTGGCTGACCAGGTATGGGGGAGGGGTAACCCCAAGTCTCTTCTAGGCTTTGCCCAAGACATCCCTTGTCCTTCTGAGGTAACTCCCTTAATCTCTCTGAGCCTCACTTTCCCTGACTGCGTAACAAGGATGCTGATATGCATTCCTGTAGTGGAGCATACTAGAAATAGTTCATGCAAAGCTTTGAGCTCAGTGCTTTCACAGCACAGGCCCACAAGAAATCCCATTCGTTTTATCTAATGGCAAGTTTGTCTCCCCCACCACTCCCAGTTGTGCCAGCCTTGAGGGAGGGGCTGTGTTTTATTCGTCTTTGAGTTCCTGTACCTGGAAGCACCCAACATCTAATAGGAGCTGTGTAAATACTTGAGAGTGGCTGCGCAAACCAAGAGCCACTGCACCTTCGGGGAAGGCTCCCCCTGACTCCTTGAACCTTACCTTCTCAGTATCTCTTATCAGCCCTCCTCTGGCTTCCTTGCTATTTTTCAAACCCCCAGGCCCAAGGCTGCCTCAGGGCCTCGGCTTGGCTATTCCCTCTGCCTGGAATGCCCTTGCCTCCATATCAGCAGGGCCCATTTCCTTACCCATTTCAAGTCTTTGTTCACATGCCACTTGTTTTAAAAAGACCCACTGCGACCACACTATTTAAAATTTCAACCCATGCCTGCTGGCTCTCCCCATTCTCCTTGCTTGGTTTCATTTCATTCCCTAGTACTTATTGCTTTCTAACACACATTTTATTTTACTTGTTTCCTTTGGTTGGTATGTGTCTCCTCTCACTGGAATATAAGTTCAATGAGGGCAGGGGCTTTGGGCTCCTCTGTTCGTGGCCCGGAGCAGACGCTTCCTGTGTTCTGCACCACAGCCCTACAGCCCACCTCTGGTTTCAGCACAGCCTAGGTGGACAGCTCCTCTCTGTGTCGCGATCCTCCTCTTTGCTGCCTCCTTACCAAGCCGCATTGCAGCACCTCTGCTTTTCTACCTGAGAGCCGAGGAAGTCCACTTAGCAAGCAAACACCAGAAGTGCAGGGGGCTGAGGCCTCCAGAGCAACCTGAACAATAGGGCAGGGCTGTGGACACAT
>NW_017731419.1:676131-683688 GCF_001890085.2 Hipposideros armiger
CGGTGTTTGACATATGCTGGCCCAGTACTTGTTTGCTGAACGAATGAATGGAAAGAGTTTACAAAGTTTTACATTTTGCGTCTTGCCTTATGATGAAATGTTTGGGTGACTTTTCCTCACAGGGAGAACTTGCTGAGCGAAGCTTCTTGTTTACACTAGGATTTTCACGGAACGGCTTCTGCCTGGCAACCTGTTCGTCTTTGAGCTTTGTGGATTTTGTCAGGGAATGAGGATTTGCCGTTTACCTTAGTCAGAAATGTCAGAAGCATCCAGGAGCTTGGAGAGCTCCTGCTAACACCCGCTTCGGCCAGCCCAGCCCTCAGCTATTTGTTATAACTTTTCAAAGAGCAGGCCTATCTCAGAGTATAATGTAGAAGGATTAGCTTGGTCTGATAGTCCCTGATAGTTGAGAGAATCCATGCTTGTTAGGCACTCCATGCACTTGTATAGAAGGCAGACTATGTGCTAGATGTGGGCACTGGGGATCAGAGACTCTGTCTTTGCCTCCCTCCAGGGGCTCCAGGCCTCATGGGGGAGAAAGAGAGAGGAAGAGACGATTACAAATATGGTGGGAAGGGCTGTGATAGAAGCACAGGATGCAAACTTTCAGGAAGCACCTGGTGCCTTCAGCCTCTTGGCACAATTGTACTTTCTGCTTTAGATGGACAAAACTGTGGTGTTCATTTGCTGTTCACTCCTCCCTGCCTTTGCACATGCAATTTCCTTTACCTGGAATGTTTTCCCTCCGTCTTCTGGCAAAGTCCCAGTCATCCTTCAAATCCCAGCTCACATCACTTTGCCCAGGAAACATCCTCTCCTCTATCCCAACACACTACCAAGTTCATGTTCCTCTGTGCTGTCTGTGGTCTGCATTATACAGGCTGTATAGCTGCCCTTTTAACCCTCTTCTATGAGTAGTGAGTAACTTGGGGTTGGGGGGGCATGTCATGTTTTAAGAGAAAAACATATTGACACTGGTATCAAACCAAGGTAGGTTTGATCTCAGTCCTGCTGTTTCCTGGCTATGAGTTCTCGGGCGTGGCTAGAGGAGAGCGTGGGAGAGCACAAGAGACCAGGCTGCAGGCGGAAAGGCTTGACTGTGATGGGTCTTGGGAGCCATACTGAGACATATGGAATTCATTCTGGGGGCAACGGGCATGCACTGAACGGATTTAAATGGGACTGTTTTTGGCATTGCACATTTGTGATTTACAAAGACCACGCTGGCAGCATTGGGGAGGAGGGATGTGTGGAAAAGATGAAAGACAGATAAGCTGAGTAGTGGCTGAGAACCTGGATCTAGAGTCACACAGTCTAAGTTTGAATAGTAGCTTTTACCTAGTTGTATGATATTGGGCAATCATGGAAACTCCCCAAAGCCTCAGCTGCCTCATTTGTAAAATGGGAATAATGTTACTTTTCTTTGCCTGAGAAAATCACAAGGGAACATAGATGGGAATGGGTTTTGTCAACTCTGAAATACCATACAAATACCAGACATAATCAGTAATCAGAAGAGGCTTAAACGTGATAATAATTTATTTCTGGTAAAAGGGAGTCTGGGGCTGGTGTGGTGATTCACATAGCAGGGTCCAAGCTCTTCCTAGATTATTGATCTGCTGTTCTCAGAATGTAGGCTTCCTTTTGCCTCTGGTCCAAGATGGCTGCTCAAACTCCAGCTATCGCATCCACATTCCATCCAGCAGGAAAAAGGAAGAGAGAAAGAAAAAAGAAGTCCTCCCTTTAAGAGCACTTTCTGCAAGCATCAACTGACACTACTGCTTACATCCTACTGAAATAATCACATGACCACACCTAGTTGCAAGGGAGGCTGTGAAATGAATATCTTATTCAGGGCACCTATGCACCCAGCTGAAAACCAGAGTTTTCATTACTAATGAATAAGAGGGATAATGGGAGACAACCTGTCTCACATTTTTTAATGATTTGCATTGTGGAATTTCACATGTTGGATTTCTTAAATGTGAAGTATATGTAAACCCACAAGACACTGGGCAAGAAAACAGCAGCCCTAGAGGCGGCGTTGCAGAAAGGATGCTTAATCATGTTACATAAGGGGATCAAAGGTATCCCATTTTCCCCAATAATGGGGACCTCTTTGGGGTTATACTCCAAACAGAAAGAGACCTTTACCTCTCCCTGTTGGCACAATTATGGTGAGCAGGGCAGAGAACAGCCTCACGGAGCTCAGGTCAGAAGGGCAGGGGGCTGAGTGCCCCACGGCAGCAGCTGGCCGGTGGACTATTGGGAGGGAAGCAAAGCCTTCTTACAGCCAACCTATGAAAACACTGAGCTTTGAGAGGGTGGAAAAGAGGGCTCCAAACAAGAGGCAGCCAGTGTGTGCAGATGGCGTGGGACCAGACAACCTAGAACACACAGGGATGGAAGACCAGATCCTTTCTCTCAGCCTCTCTGCACTTCCTTCATGGGTAGAGCAGGAAGCTGAGACCAGACCCACCAGGCTGCTCTGGTACCCATGGACCATACCTAACTGAGCATAAAGAAAGCTTTAGAAGAGCCCCAGGGGAAATAATTCTTCCCAGGTACTTTCATCTTCAGGTCCTTGGAATGCACAGAGTCTACCAGGCTATTAGAATTAAGATGCTGGTACCCAGAGTAAGGAAACCATGCAATGAGAATGACTAACATTTCTTAGCTGTTTACAAGGCACCAGGCTCTGTTCTAAAACTATTACAGTATTAACTCCTTAAATTCCCATGGCAACCTTATAAGGTAGCTCCTATTCCTGTCACCATTTTATAGATAAAGAAACAGGCAAAAAGTGGGGCGTCTGCATCAATGATTCCAGTGTGCGTCCCCTTGCTGCATCCACCCCATGTGACTTGGCTCTGCCTTCCCACTCTGACTCTGGGCCCCTGGGCCCTGCTTTGGACCCATGGGATGTTGGAGAAGGTGATGCCAGCAGAAGCTTGGGGAGCACTGTATAACTGGGTGTCTCTGCACACGGCCATATGAATGACATGTGCTGGCGAGCTTGCCCAAAGATGCAAGACACATGGAACAGAGTCAAGTTGCTCCAGTCATCCCAGCTGAGGCCACCCTAGATCAGCCAACAGTCAGCTGAACCTCAGGCCTGTGGGTGAGCCCAGCCATTTTCAGCAAAGCCACGTAGCCAACCTGCAACGGATGGCGGGAGCGTGAGCAAACCCATCCAGATCAGCAGAGCCTGGCCCTGGTCAATGGGGTCCCGCAGAAACATGGATAAGTAAATGGTTCTCGTTGTACACCACTGAAGTTTAGCTGCATAACATGACAGCAGAGAGCTGAGAGAAGAGATCTGCAGCTTCCCCCGTCATCGTTGGTACAGCCAGGAGTTGAGCCCAGGCATTGGGACGGCAATGCCCACACTCTTAGATACGATTCTTCACCAGTTATTGGCAAACTACGGCCTGCAGGAGGCCAAATCCAGCCAACCACCTCTTTTTGTACAGCCCATGAGCTAAGAATGGTTATTACAGATGAATATTTTCAATCAGTTTGATGCTAGGGAATGCTAAATTTGAACCCTTGTTAAACAAGACGCTGCTATTCCATTCTTCTCACTAGCCAACCTATGTTATAAAATGTTGTGCTTTATTATATTTTGAATTTCACCAATCATAATTTTTGGAAATTTGTTCTGTCTTATTAGGTATCTATCTAATATCTTTGATGTTGCCTCTTGGCCTGCAAAGCCTAAAATACTTGCCATCTGGCTCTTTACAGAAAAAGTTTGCTGACTCCTGTTCTATATGATAGCTTGATTGAGATGTTTGGTACTTGAATTTGGTCCTCAGGACAAGAAATGGAAAGAATCAGGCAGTTAGGAGCTTTAGAAGCAGAAATAGACCCTAGGTTTCTGGTCTCCTAGCCCAGAGCTTTCCTACTGCTCTTTAAATGGCCAATAAATAATAGTTGGATTAGTTTAAAGGCCTCCAAACCACCAGCTGGTATGTTCTTGGTACCCACAGGCCTCTCCAGGCCTCCTCCTCTCGAGGTCCCTTCCAAGGGCTTCTACTCACTCACGCTAGCGCGGATGAGTCACTGTTTCTTTATCCAGCTCTGCCCAGAGCTCTCTATCATGAATCTGTGCTGTGTGCCTCTGTGGTAATTAAAAAATTTCAGCGTTTAAGGAGATTTTTACTGGAGATGATGGAGAAACTCCCTCCTGAAGACTTTCACAATCTGGCCTCATTAGAAAGGAGAAATGGAATGGGAGAATTAAAGAGAAAACTCATTTTTTCCTTGAGTGTGTTAATGAGCTAAGCCACAGGAGGCCATGTGTAAGTCGGGCTGCAAGCAGCTGTAAATTAAATTTATTACGCGCCGAGGGATTCTAATAAACATTACTTAAAAATAGCAACAGACGGTCATTTGTATTATGTCATGTGACCTGGTTATGGCGACACTTTGCTGCCTCTGTTATTAATCAGAGTTACTTTGAGAGGCAGTTGGTAAATTCTTTTAGAGCTACTGGCACCTTCCACTTAATTAAGATTGTTCTGGAAAAGAGCAGAGTGAGTCAAACACAGTCGTTGTGTATATCGTTGCACCCGGAAGGCCCTTGTTGCTCGTTAGGCGATGCTTATTACACTTTCCAAGAGAGATAAACCGAAAAGAATGCCACTTTCCTTAATCAAATCCCAGACCCCGGAAGATTAGTAGTGGAGGGCAATTTCTAAGGGGGAGGACTGCTGAGCCTCGCTGGTGAAAGTCATCACTGCTTGGGAAGTGGAGGCATTCATCAGCGCTGCCACCGCAACTCCGGCCTCATGGGAGCGCTGCTTGACCTTGACCCCTCTGGCCCTAGTATGGACAAGGACCTTTCAGGCTTTGGCAAAGGGAAGGGACTGTCTTAACAACGCCCAAAATTATCNTGTCAGGAGATGACATGATTGAGCAACTGGTAATGTTGTCTCCTGAAGATGTGGCCAGCTTGGTAACACACAGCCTGTACTTGCTTTCCTCATTCCTTGCTTCACTTCCCTTTCCCCATTATTTTTGTTGCCCTAGGATTGTATCCCTCAATAAAGTGCTAGCAAGGAAGCATTACTGCATGCTTTGTTTCCTAAGGAGCCAGGGACAATTGGTACTACAGGAAGCCCTAGAAAGCAAATCATCAGGATGGGACATTGGAGCTGGATTTCCCATCTATCTCAAAGCAACCAGAGCCCCATTACTGATGATAAGCAGGGTCCTATGTGGCATATAGTGACATTATACTGTCTACAGTTTCACCTGCAACTCATTAGAATGAGATGCAAGTAGAAAGCAAGGCTTTGGGAGGTCAAGCGGTTACTGCCCTTGATCAATGTGGGAAAATGATAACCATAAGGATTGTGGGGTTAGATGGCATCTTCTGAGAGTTCTGGAAGTTTTGCAAAAAGCAAATGATAGACTATGGAAGCTATTTGCCTGTGTAAGATGTGCTTTGTGAAAGCTTTAAGGATACTCTCCTCTCTTGACATCCACAAGACAGATGATGACAAGTAGTCTCAAGATCTGATTGTAAGGGCAGCAGAGCTAAAAAGAACACTGACCATGCAGCTACACAGGTGTCCTAAGTCCAAGTCAGGGCTCTGATAGGGAAAGACTTTTACCTTGTGATCTGGAATAGAGACATTTGGGTGGAAAAGCCTAAAAATCGTGGACCCCCCCAAATCTCCCTAATTCCTCTGGCTGGTCAAAGCACTCCTTTCCCCCTTTGTCAGAACAGAACAGCTCCTCTTGGCCTGGTGGCCAAGCACTGACCTCATTGCAGCGGTTGCCTTGCAAGATGGCTTGTTCTCATGACAGTAGCCTACTCTGAGATGCTTGAAACTTTTGGGCACAATATTGACAAAAGGAATAGAAGGCCCAGAGAGGTGCAAATATTACAGTCATAAGACCTGAGACCTCACCACCTGACTACGTTTCCCGGGATAGCCCAGAGAACACTGCCTTCACTAAGCCAGGAAGAGAAGTCCTGGGGGGTTGGGGTCGGGGGAGCACCAGCATCTTTGAGAAGTTCAGTGGCAACAGTCCTCTGAAGGCTAAGTTCAATGGTGGGAAACAGTGGGAAAATTAACTCCTTAGTATCAGTGGGAGTCAACGTAATGGCAAAGGTCAGCGGGCCACCAAGTCATGAGAGACAAAGGGGGACATAATTATCATGAGAACAGCAAGGCTGGGGTAGCAATTAGGGTGCCTCCGGCCATAGGTATCTCTATCAGTGGCTGATAGATCATGCTGTCACTAGGGATGAGATCGATGAATAATTGACCAGGGAATTGCTCAATATGTACAATTTTTTTTTAATCAAGCATGTAAAAGCAGAAAGATAACATGAGCTACTATAGTGGAAAATGATGTGTTTGTTCATATCCCAGAGCCCATTGATTAAAGAAGAGGCTGGGTTCCCTTGAAGAAGGACTATGTCATACCACTGAATCATAAGCTTGATCATGAGCCGCAGCAATCCAACAAGTGATAGAAGCGGTACTTTTAGGACCAGGCTCGAGCAGGTCCAGAAGGAAAAGGTAAGTTACCCAAACAGGTGACCTGGATTCTCATCTCACCCACCTCTGTTGAACTTCTTCCTCAACCGCACCTGAAGCCTGAAAGGGGAGTTCACCATGACAATCTGATGGAGAATGAAAGGACCAGGGCCTCATTTACATAAAAAAGGTCAACACAATAAATTGGTGCCAGTTGGGAACAGGCTACTGTTGCACTATATCCCCATCATTTAAGGATGGAAGGAGAGGTGGCCTGAGGTACAGACATACACGGACTCCTGTGCAGGGTAAACGACTGGAGGTCAGTAAATGGATGGACTCATGGGTGTGGGCACAAAGGGCTTTTCTGCCTCCTGTTAATACTCCATTGCAAAGGAGGCTCTCAGCAATCAGTTCGACAGGATGACCGTATAGAAGTCAACCAGCCTCTCTCTGGCCATCTTAGTGCTCCCCTGAATAATGGCCTGGCCTCCTGAAGGCTCAGCTGTGCATTAGCTTGGACACGACAACTGTGGCATTGTTCTCCTGGATGTAGTATGAGCCAATAGATGTGTCTCCAGTAGCTAGAATGCACAAATCTGGGTACTGAGGAGTGGAAGTTGGATTGGCCCCTCTGAGCCCAACTGCCAGGGAGATACCTGAAGACTCTGGGCTTCTTGGTCCTGCAAACTTAGACTCTGATAGGTAAGAGGCCCTGACTCCTCCTACAGGGTCAAGCTTCCACCAATGAATGTAGTAAGGGTTCCATTGACCTGGAAGCTGTAACTACTTCCTGGGCACCTTAGTGCCAGTGGCCCAGCAGTCAGAAAGGAGTTTCTGTACTGGTAGGATGGTCATCTCTGGTTATCATGATTAGGCTTGCTGTTACACACTGCACACAGGGAATGGCTGGTGCTATGGACTCACTTGTGTTCCCTCTCCCACCCCCCTACCCCCTGCCACCCCCAGTTCATATGTTGAAGCCCTAACCCCAAACATGACTGTATTTGAAGATAAGGTTTTTAGGAGGAAATTAAGGTTAAATGAGTCCATAAGAGTG
>NW_017731419.1:692801-707370 GCF_001890085.2 Hipposideros armiger
GGCTCTGGAATCAGCGTGACCTCTGTGTGAATTATATTTCTGCCATTTATTAGCTGAGTAACCGCGGGCAAATTACAGACGTCTGACCTCCATTTTCTCATCTGTAAAATGGGGATGATGATGTCTGCCGCGCAAAGTGGTTATGAGGATTCCCGTGACTGGGCGCTTGGAAAAGCTCTCCGGAAGTGTTAAAGAACAACAGAGAGCCTTAGCAGCGGCTCCGTGGACAATGTTCTTCCCTTTTATTTCTCTCCAGCACTTCCCTTGGCCCGAACCAATCTCACTCCTTGCTTTGTCTCATTAACGACTTTTCACCCTTTGTACCTCTTAGCTCAATTATCTGAAAAGACTTTCCAGACCCCTGTCTGATTTAGAGGCCTCTTTTCTGGGCTCCTGTCACATCCTGGGACACGGGGTCCCTGCTGTCATCAATGTGCTCTGTCGTCGGTGCCTCTGTCTGGGGACTGCCGTGCGTGAGGCTGAGGTCTTTCAGGGCTGAGATCATGTCTGGTTTACCTTTGTGTCCCAGTGCAGATCAAGTGCTCAAAATGTGTCTGCTGAATAAAAGAACCAGCAGAGAATATTATGAATTTAGAAAATGGGGTCCACAAGGAATACGAGGTGAAGCTGACTATCTTAGTGTGGGTTCCCCTGGAAGTAGGTTCTGAAGCGAGGGGTTGGGTGAAAGGAGTTTATTCTGAAGGGGAGAGAACAGGGGAGAGACAGGCAAGGAGAAAAAAGGCAATCACGAGTGCTTTGTTGTGCAGCTGTGGACAGCTAGGGCTCAGTTCCGCTGGGGACCCCTAAGAACAAGCCTCAGAATGATTCTAGGAAGGGAAGGGGGGCTGAGGCCTGCATCCACTGACTCCCTTCCCCTGTTGGCTAGCATTGGTAGGGGTTGCAAACCCTGCTGCACTTCTGGGTGTCCCTGTGTGCAGGCCAGTGAGCACCAGGAAGGGAAGCGCAGTGTGGCCAGCATTGTAGGTGGGACTCTGCAGCTTGCCCAGAAACTGCCCAGCATAGCTGCAGCTGGCATCAGACCTCAATCTTATTTCATGTGGTGAGCGCTGCCATGGTACCCACAGTTTAGGAGAGAATGGCTGGCCTCTCGATACCTCCAAATCTGGAACCGAGGGAGAGATGCGACATCTTCTCTTCGATCCCCAATTCTATCCTCACCTGAGGGACCTGCTTCTTCCATGGGGATGTCATCTATGGAAGCCAGACTCCTGGATGGCCCCAATGATTATTGCCTCCTGGTAGTCATGTACTTGTGTAGTCTCCTCCTACACTGAATCATGGCTGGCCTGTGTCACTCATAGAATATGGTGGAGGTGACAGTGTGTGACTTCTAAGATTAGGTCATAATAGGTATTAGAGCTTCCATCTTGGCCTCTTGGATATCTCACTCTAGAGGCAGCCAGCTGCCATGTCATGAGAGCCCTCAAGCAGCTTCATGGAGAGAGAAGAAGGACAGCTATCCTTCAGGGTTGATAAGGACTAAATGGGATAACACACAATGGCACTGGAACATGGTAATCCCTCAGTGCATTAGCTTTAGTCTTCATCATCCTGTTTATCATCATCCTCACTATCATTGATATCTGCCTCAAAACTTCATGGGAAGACAAGTGGACCAGGAGTCAGGTGTCTGAGTTAGAGGGTTGGGGAAGAATTGGGAACGTTTCAGATTTGAGACTGTTGTTTGTTGGGGGGTGGGGGGAGAAGCCTAATGCATGCACCAGGTGTCTATGGCCTTGTGGCGGAAGCAGTGAGTAATAACAAAACATTGATGCTATGAAAACAAAATGTCAGTAGTTTGTTAGAGACAAGCACAACTGTACTTCCATGAGGCCTAATACAAGCCATGCTTAATGTAGCATGTGCATCAATTATAGTTTTACAGGGCTAGAGGCCCAGGCAACCCCAGATTTTTCTGGCCCAAGGGGAGTTTCTGAACCACCGCTTCTCTCTACCATGTTACAGACTGGAGTAAATTGTGTTGCCTGTGAAACTGCTCCTGGCTTCTCAGAGATGGGTCGCTTCAGTTGAGTGCAAGCAATGTGTATTGGGGACCTACCAAGAGACAGGGACACAGAGCTGAATACAACCTGTCCCAACTTTGGAGAGCTCAGAGTCTGGCAGGAGAGATGGGGGTGAGCACATAGTACAATAATGTGTGCTTGGGAGGTAAACTCCAGATGTTGAGGGGCACAGAGGAGGGGCAACCAACTTCAGATGGAATTATCAGAAAGAACTTTTTGTGGGAGAGTTGTCTCATGAGCTTAATCTAGAAGACCAATAATAGCCACCTTTCATTAAACATCTACTGTGTGCCAGACACTTCAAACACATTGTCTTGTTTGATNGTGCATCTCCCCCAGAAACAGCCGTGCACAACTCAATCCCACTGTGAGTACATTTCAAACCCGGCGGGCACCACTTCCCCAGCGTGCACACCTACAGAAACGGCTGCGCACACCCACCGACTCTTGCCTGCACACTCGCTGACCCCGCATGTACAGCACCATGAAATCACACGCTGCGTGCACCCTCTTTGCCCCGCTGGCTCTCACTGCGCACACCGCAACATATGCATCTCCGTGCGCACTCCATTTACCCTGTCGCGTTCTCCCGAGCCCCGGCAACCCGCCCCAGGGCGTGAGCTTCCCTACATCCCCATCTCCGTCCGTACCCCTCAAGTGCCTCACGCCACCTTGCCTGGCGGCGGCCCCAGCGGATCCTCCGCGCGGGGAAGGAAGTACGCGCTCCCCCCACCGCAGACTTTTCCAGGGCCGCCGGACGGCCCCCATTTAAAGCCAGCCGCCTCCCCAGTCCCCCGCCCTCTAGGCGGGGCCTCGGTCCTCACCCTGGCGACTGCGCGGGCGCCGGGGGGCTTCACGTGCTGGGGAGGAGCGCCGGCAGGGAAGCAAAAGTTTGCGCGCGGCTTGGGCCTCCGCGCGGCTGAGTCGGGGGCCGGGGCGCGGCGCGCTCGCACTGGGCTCAGGGCGCGGTGGCTCCTGGCCACGCCTGGCCGCGCGTAAGGCGGGAGGGCGGCACCCCGCGCCCGGGACCTCGGCGGGCTGTGGAAGCGCAGGCGAGGGCGTGGAAAGTCTCCTCCAAGCAGCCTGGAGCCGGCAGCGAGTGCCCTCTCCCTTCCCAGTGGCGCCGCGCGTCTTCCCAGGGCGCGGGGGTGCCCGAGTTCTCCTCGTCCGTCACGCCCGCCCGCTAGAGGCAGCGACGAGAGGCGCTGGCCAGGAGCGCCGGCTCGGGCAGCAGGCCCGCGGGTGGAGGCGAAATAAATAATGCACGAAAAAGGAAAACAGACGTGAGCCGAGCCAGAGCCTCGCCCGCCTCCCGCCGGGGCTGCGCTCCCGCCCGCGCTCCCCGCCGTCGCCGCCTGCGCCGCTGCAGTGATTCCTCGTCTCCATCTAGCGAGGCTATTGTGTATTGGGCGCTTAATCATTTATTAATTCACGGCCGAGGAAGAGGACTTCCAGTTCCAGGGGGCCCTTGCTCCTTGCTTGTCCTCCTCGCCAAGTTTCTCCCAGGCGGCAGGAAGGAGTTCAAGGCTGACCTGTGGAGACCCCTTTTTGTCCTCGGTCCTTGCGGACTCTCTCCCCTGCCCGATTCGGAGGAGGCGGAGGCCTCCCGGGTGTGGATACTGGAAGGTGCAAGGGGCCAAGTGCCTGTTCTCCCTTCCGTAGTCCCGGTACCTGGACCCCTACAACCACAGGGCTGCGTCTTGTAGGGCGTTGTCAGTGGCCCTGGGGGTCAGGACCTCTCCATCACTGCTTTTCATCAACCATCTCAAACTCCTCTGTTTGAGGCAAGATTAGCAACAAGTCGTTGCGGAGTACCGAAATACTGTCACGTTTCTTTCAAACAAGCTGTCCCTGGCCCCACAGGATACACAACAGACACGCAAAGCTGCTCTGCTCATCCGATGGAAGCTCTTGACAAGCCCTTCGATGGAGTGGCCTTCCAGGAGGCCCCCCCGCCCCAAGGCATGCGTGATCCTATGTTTAGTTTGGGCGAAGGTACCAGGGGCTCAGCATAGACAGTGGAGTCAAACACCACAGCCCATTCACTGAAGGAACATTTACCGAGTTCCTTTCCACAGTCTCTACTGGCACCCTTAAGCCACCCATATAAACACACACTCTAAGCACAAACTGTTGTCTCTGCAAATCAGCTTTCAGACCAATTTCCTAGTGACCCAAGGCTCTTCTCCATATAAGCTCTGCAGAGCCACATCTGAACCAGCGAGATGCTGGGGACAAACGTGAACGATGAGGCCTTGTCCCTTCCCTCCAGGAGCTTGGGGTCTGATGCGGGGAAACAGACAAAATCAGCCATTCCACCGTCCACTGTCAGCTGCGGTGTGAGAAAGGGACCTGCACTGCAAGGTGGACAGTGGAATGAGGACGAGGGGCAAGGTCAGGGAAGGCTTCCAGGATAAGATGACCTGCTGGGAGCAGGGGAGTAGTTCAAGTGTTGGGAACCCCTTGGGCAAAGATGTGGAGATCCTTGTTCATTTGCTCATTTATTCACTCATTCTTTGATTTCATATTTAGTGTCTGTGAGCACCTACTAAGGGCCAGACAGAGCACTGGATGCTGGGTATGTAACAGTGGACCAATCAGGTCTTGTCGCTGCCCTTCAGGGGCTCTCTGTGGGGGGAGGAGGGATGGGAAGAAAATTTGTGTGTGTGTGTGTGTGTGTGTGTGTGTGTGTGTGTGTAAGCTTCTTCCTAAATGACTTTCTCTCACCTAGTTTGAAGCAGAAGACTGAGGCACAAAATTGAGCCCTATTGATCATCTGAGGTCAAAATAACACTTAGTGTTTTAATGCCTTTCCTCTTAAGCCAGTCAGGGTATTATTCTGTTCAGTATACAGCTTCAATTTTTAAATATGGAAGCAGCCCCTGATGTTTACACATGGAGCTCTTTGCCACTTAAAAATGTTCTTTCTTATATCACATTTTAATTCAGTTTCACAACTGTGTGAGATAAATGTAATTGCCTAATTTGACAAGTGCAGAGATGTAACTTACCTAGGATCACACTGCTGCTGACCTGAGATTCAGAAGCACCGATGCACAACAAGATGTTCAATGCCTTCAGAGAACCTGGGCAGCTTTTGCATGTTGGAAAGCCTGCNCTGCGCTAAGTAATCTTTACTTGCTTTATCTCAAGTACTTATAACAGCACAGTGAGGAAAAGAAACCAAGCCCAGAGAGGTTACATGCATTGCCTAAAGTCGCCCAGCTGGTAAGGGGTAGAGCTGGGGCTCAAAATTCAGAGCTGACACCAAAGTCCACCTCTTCACCACTCCGCTGTCCCACTGACCGTGTACATTATGGGAGGTACTAGGGACCCTCCCACCTACCACTCTCTCTGACCTTAACAGAGGTAACTCTAGTTGGTGTCTCCCTGGACTCTGCCGGTGGGCCAGAGGGCCCGGACTGAGGATTTTATCCTCAGGCAATCCTTACAGATGCACCATTTTTTCTCATGAGTGGCCACCACGTACAATCTGTCCACATCCCCAACTCCACTCTCTACAAGAAACACAGCCCCTCCTGTGTGGAAGTCCAGCTTAAGAAGGCTAATTTGAAGTTTACTAGTGGATTCTGGTGGGAAATACAGGATCTTTTTTTTAAGTTTGTAAAAGCCCTAAGGTTTCTTTTCTGGCATTCCTGCAATAGAATGTTATCCAGAAGGCACTCCCTAAGCCCTTTCTGCTTCATGGCCCTGTCCTGCAGGCCTTAGGCCACAACTGAAGCCTCCCTCTGGAGTTTATCTCTTCTGGCCAGAGTATGGGAGACCCTAGCATCTTTTCTTTACCTAAACTCTTGCCAGGAACAGAGGGCCAGCTGCAGGAAGCTGGGGTCCTGGAAGTGAAAAGACAGCCCCGCCCCCACCAGGTCCTGCCCAGGAGGTCCCCCAGCCCGGCCGCCTGCGCACCCCGGTCCACCGCTCACCTGCACGAAGCCCCAGAGCGGGTGGAGCGCGCAGTGCAGCAGCAGCGAGGGCCAGCAGCAGCCACGGCGCAGCACCAGGTCCCGGAAGAGCATCTCGGCCCGCGGCNCACCACAACATGAGGAACTGTATTAAGGGGTCGCGGCATTAGGAACGTTGAGAACCGCTGCCTTAGACAGTCACGCCTGCCCCCCTGGAGCTCCGTCAGGCTTCCGGCCTCCACGCCTTTGCTCAGCCCCTTGTCCACCTCATGATTCCAATCCTATCTTCCAAAGCCCAGCTGCTAGAGTTCCTCCCTAACCCCCATCTCCCCACTTCTGTACACCCCTGTAGCCAGAACTGTGCTCTCCCTCTCTGCATGCTCCTTGCTTTTTACCTGCTTCTCTTCCAGGCAGACTCCGATGCTATATTTGAACTATTTATGTGTGTACAAGCTCCCCAGAGACACTTCTTGAGGCTGGGAGTCCCACCTCTTTCATCTTCATAGCCTCAATGCAGCAAGCAGTGCAGCAGCTTCTGAAAACCTTGCACACAGTAGGTGCTCAACAAGTATTAGAATGACTTATGAGGGGCAGAAAAGCCATGACCTGCCCCGGGGCAGAGGGAGGCCCCCACCCCCCAGCCCACATTGAACAAAGTTTGAGGGTGGGTGCCTTTGATTCACCTGGTGAGCTGTGCCTGTTCCATCCTGAATCCTGACTCGCAGTTACGGAGCGCCTTTTGTATACCAGCCCCCAGGCTAGGCACTTTCTTTGCACCATCTCCTTTTGTCCTCCCAACAACCTTGCAAGAATCCTCTGTTCATTCTACAAGGAGGACACTGCGGCCCTGAAAGGTGGAATGACTTGTCACGGTCACCGGAGACTAGCTGGTGGAGCCAGGACCGAAAGTCAGCTGCCTGACTCCGTTGGGTCAGGCACTTTGTGAGCAAATCACTTTTTGTGTTCAACGAGGTGAAATCCACACATTCAAGTCATTGTTTTAAAGAGAACAATTTGGTGGGATTTAGCGTATTTACAATGGGTGCAACCACCATCTCTATCTAGTCCCAAAACCCTTTCATCACCCCAATTTAAAAGCCCACACCCATTAAACAGGTGATCAGTCCCCATCCCCTTCCCCAGCCCCTGGCAGCCCCCAACCTGCTTGCTGTCTCTCTGGATTTACTTATTCTGAATATTTCATATAAATGAAATCATACATTATGTGACCTTTTGTGTCTAGCCCCTTTCAGTTAGTTTTCAAGGTTCATACATGCTGTCGCCTGTGTCAGTGCTTCTTCATTCTTTTTATGACTGAATAATATTCCACTGTGTGGAATTTCTCTACCCGTTCATCCGTTGTGAATAGCACTGCTATAAGCATGTGTGGACTTGTATTTGTTTGAGTCTCTCATTTGAATTCTTTTGGAATTCCCTGATTGGAGTTGCTGGGTCATATGGACTTCTGTGTTTAACCTGTTGCGGAAGCACAAAACTGTTTTCCATAGCGGGTGCATGATTTAACATTCCCACCAGCAATAAATGCGCCAGGGTTCCCATGTTGCCACATCCTCGCCAACACTTCACATGATCCTATTTAATCCCTCCTAACCCAGTGAAGTAGACAACGTTACCCCATCTGACAGGAGGGGAAGCACACTCGGAAAAGGGGGGGGGGACTTGCTCAAGGTCACTCAGCTGAGAAGCTGCAGATTTCAATTCAGACCCGACAGAACCCCAGAGCTCGCTTGCACCACCCACCAGCATGGCTCCTGCAAAGCCCTACTAACCACCAGGCCCCAGGCAGGCCAGGTCTGTCCAGGTGCAGGGAGACATCCAGGCCCCTCACCGTGCCCATGGAGTGCGAGCACACTGCCCTCATCTTTCACGATGTACCTGGTGAGTGAGCTGCTGAAGCTGGAGCAGCTGAGACGGGGAGCCGGCAAGGACCACACCTTAGGCCAGGGCGATCAATCCATTGTCCCCGCTCTGGGGCTTTTCCGCAGCAGCTTGGGGAGGAAACCAAGACAAGAGTGTGAGGGGGTGGCGTCTGCTCAGAGGGGCAGGGCCCCGGGGTGGGCTATGAACCAGTGGAGAGCTGTCTCACTCAGGTTGGGAGACCCTCTCCTGTCCCACAGATTGTCCGACACCTGTACCCCCTGAGGGAGACTCTGGCCTGAGGGTTTTAAGAGCCTGGAGTCCACAGGACCTCACTAAGAGTAGCCATTTACAGAGCACCTACTGTGCGCTGGATACTGGTGCTTTGCCCTCTGCTCCCTGTATGTGGTCTGAGTCCATCCTCCCAAGACTGTGCGATGTCTTTTCTTACAGATGGGGAGACAGAAGAGGAACTGCCATAATGAGGACTTGAACCGACACCGGCTTCAAACCTCCCTGGCATCGGTGCTTCTCTGCGAGCCAGGCTCCCCTACCCCCGCCCCTATGGATCTGCAGTTCTGCGCTTTCTCTAGCACATCTGAGGGCAAGGATGACCCTCAGCCCTGGTCCCCAGTCTCAGGGGTCTGGCTCCTCTCTGCTTGGGCCTCCCCGGCTCTCTGCACACGGCTTTCCCTGCTCTTCCCCCGCTCAGAAAGCCCTGTGCGCTCCTTCGTAGTCCCTGCCCACGGGACCCTCCCTCCTGCTGCCCCGTCCCAGCATCTGTGGCTGCCATGGGGCCCATACCTTGCTCACTGCCTTTTCTTAGGGAGCTCTGCCTCCAGCTAGATGGCAAGCCCTGTAGGTATGGGGAGCCGTGACGAAATGATAACAGCAACCTCCCCAGGTGTGACCCTGCAGCTTGGGGAGGGGCACACTGCTGGATGGGGTTGAGACATGCTCAGGCTTTGGGGCCGAGCAGAGGCTGGGCTCCCAAGAGCAGAGGGGTGATGAGGGGCCTGGACTTGGCGTCAGAGCTTGGTGGGTTCCAGCCTGGGCTCTGACACTTGGCAGCCGTGTGATCATGGGTGAGTGGCTTTGCTTCTCTGAGCTTCAGTTTCCTCAGTTATCTCGCCATCTCACTGGACTGCTGGGAGGGACTGAGTGAGGTTACAGGAATTGTTGCGGTGTGTGTCAGTCACCCTACTGTGACCTTGATGACCAGCTTCTCTAGGCTCCTGCCAGCTGGGGTCCTGACTGTGATGACTCAATCCTGCTGATGGGGAAACTGAGGTGTGGGGTGGTCGTGGGGCAGCCAGACTGGAAATGCACTGTTGGACTCCAAGGCCAGCTTCTTGGCCACGGCCCGGTACACAGCAGGCACCCAGTAGGTGTTCCAGCATCGTGGAGCCAGAAGACAGTGCCTGGGGCACAGAGAGTGCATGATAAGGGCACCCTGACACTCAGAGGCGGTGGGCAGAGTGCCAGTCCCCCTCTTTCCCACAACGCCTGCCACAGGTGGGTTGACAGCCAGGCAGCTCCTGACTCAGCCACCAAGGGGCCTGCGTGGGAACTCCCCTGGGGGCCTCTCGACCCACGGGTTAGGGTGTCCTCGGAGGCGGGGCTGTCACATGGCTGCTCCCTGAACACTGTGGATCCTGGACGTGGGCGAGGCCTCCTGCTGGGAGCTCAGAGAGCTGTCATCACAGCGGGGCTCGTCAGCATTGGGGTTTTGTGGGGAGGGTGGTGGTGTGTGCTCTGTGGGGTCTGAAAAACTGCTCTTTTGGCTTCAGACACAGGAGACAACTGGGGTCATCCCCACTGAGCAGTCTCTGCTGCTTCTTGCATGCCTCCTGGGACAGGTCTCTTATTACTTGTTGCACTGGGGGCCAGTCCTGGCTTTTAGTTCTTTCTTGTATTGAGACAGAGCCATCTCCCCATCAGACTCAGCTCTGCCCTGAGGAGCCACCAGCCTTTTGTTTTATTGTATTATTATTTACTAGCTGTAGGGAGGTGGAGTGGGATGGAGGTTAGCACAGGTTCGCCCTCAAATCCTGGGCCTTTCCTTACCAGCACTCTGAATTCAGGCAAAGGGCCCCTCGTCTGAGCCCCTGCTCTGTTATCTATAAAATGGGAGTCAGTAGGACTCCCTCCTGAGTGTGCTGTGAGGATTAAATGAGAAGAGAAAAACTCCAGTGCAGGGCGCTGAAGGAGCAGCGACTTTAGCTCACATTAATTCTCATTTCTTTCCCATGTAAAAATCCCTTAAAGTATTTACAGTTCTCAAGCGCCCCCCAAATTTCTGTCGCAGGTTAGATACCTGCCCTCGACACCCCTCTTTCCAGAGCTCCATGGTGCGTGTGTGAGTACACGTGCATTGTGTGTGCGCAAGTGTAGGCATCTCAGTCACGACTCCCGGTGCTCTGCCCACACAGGAGGTTTCCTGGCATTTCCCTCACTGGCCTTGCCTGAGCTTGAGTTTGCTTTATTTGTCGTTAGTACAGCCTCGCCTCAGGCTTTGAAAGAGAATTTCATCATAGAAGTGACAGTTGGCAGCCCTCATGCATGCCTTTTTGCTTTGACATGGAAGAAACAGAACTCTGACTAAAAAGGAGTCTATCAGCCTCTGAGAGGCTATCCCTGCTCAGGGAGCAGGCACCCCCAGCCTCTGCTTGGGTACCAGACTACCATGCTGAGGGGCTTCATGCTAAGTCCTAACGCTGTTCCTAACTTCCGGCCTAGCGCTGGACTGTTTGCACTCTGGGTGCAAGCTGGAAGATGCCATTTAAGATTTTATTTATGTCCTGATACCGAGTCACGTCCCCAAAAGACCTTGTTAGGGGATCCACCTTGTTAGGGGATCCGTCAGTCAGGGAGCTGCTAACAGTTGCAAACATTATCATCTTCTCGTCACCTTCAGCCCCCTGACCCTCTGTTTTCTGATCTGGGAAAGGGGAAGAATGATACTACTTCTCTCTCAGGATTTTCAAAGGGCTCGAAGGAGAAAAGGCCTGGCCTACTGAGAAGAATATGCAGCTATCGTCAGGCCCCAGTCAGCTTCTCTGGAGGCTGAGGGTCTTCAGCTGGGGTGGCCCACGTGTCAGGCTGCTGGAGTCAGGCTGGAACCAGGGCCTCCCGCAAGGAGGATTTGTCATGCCATTATCTGAGACCTGTTGTCACTGCTTGCAGCAAAGCCTGGGGTTGGGGGTGGGGAGATGGGGGGAGGGGGAACCATGACACTGCGTTCATTGTCAAGAGCCCCAGCGCAGTGATTAGAGTAACAGCAAGATTCCTGGTGGTTTCAGCAGCCCCGCCCGGCAGGTGGGCAGGTGCGTGTATTTTCCATCAGATGTCACACCGGGGTTTTCTCCCCTCTGGCTTGTCAGTGGTGCTTTCCTTGCCTCAGTCTTTTGTTGGTCGCTTAACAGAGATGGATTTCAGGGACCAGAAAATATTGATTAAATCACATCTCTAAATTACTTGGCTGTCTTCTCCAAAACATTGATGATGCTTTTCTGCAAAGGCGGCTGCCAGCAGAGACCTTTTCAATTCAGAGACCAGGCTCCATTTCCCTTTAACTCAGGGGCCAGCTGGTGGCGGTCAGAAATGGACAGGATGCATAGATAGATGGGGAAGGGAGAGAGGGAGGGAGGGATTGAGGATGGATGAATGGATGGGTGGACAGATGGGGATTCAGTTCTCAGAAGAGGCCATGCTTTCTTTTTCTTTGCCCTAGCCTTCAGGAGGAAACATCACTCTTTTATATATATATGCAGTCATTAACAAATGTTTATCGAGCATCTATTATATGCTGGGTCATTGGAACACAGCAATAAATGAGACACCATTCCTGCTTTCAAGGAGCTCATAGTCCTGTGGGGAAGAAGTCTCCCAAGTTCAAGTATAGATGAGGATACACTATACCCAGTACCAGGGTTGCTCAGGGGAGGCACCCAGTGCAACGGAGGGCAGTCAGAGAAGGCACCCTGAACCCCACACAGCACGTACTGAAGAACAGACCTTCACAAACTGTCTCGGCTCAGCTCTTAGCCTCTACTTCTTCTTGACTAGATTTCTTATCAGCCTTTCACTCTGTTTTGTTTGTTTTTGTGTGTTTTTATGAAGACATTTTTATAACTTATTTTGATACCCGAGGGTTTCCATAGCAAGTAAGCTTTTCTTTGACCAACTCCAGGATGCACACTGGCCTTAGAAGTCCCAGCTCTGCCCTTGACTAGCTGTGTAGCCTTGAGCAGGAGGTTCGCTCGCCCTGCCTAGGCCTCGGTTTCCTCATTTGTAAAGTGACTCAGGGAATGCTAACATCTTTTCCACTTTGAGAGTCAGCGCTGCAATGTGAAACTGATCATTTAACACAAGATCAGCCCCGGAGTTGCTGTTGGTCTCTCTTTCCGAGGGAGCCTTTCCCCAAATCACCCAGGGCCTTTCCAAATCACATAATGATCACCATGGCCTTGGGCTTGTGGTTCTATGGACCCTGGGCTGAGCTGGGGTGACAGAGGGCCCATTTCTTCCTTTAACCTTCAGGAAGCACTGAGGTGTTAAAATCCTGCAACGCGGGATAAGAAAGAGTACTGGGCAGGGAGCCCACAGGCAAGGGTTCCACTGCTAACTCTGCTTCGACTCTACAGAAAATGCCTACACATTTCTCACCAGACATCACCTCCTCCGGGAAGCCTCCTGGATCACTTCTTGTCCACTCGCCTTGCCACGCAGGCAGGGCCTGCACTCCTCCTTTGCTTCCACTCACCTCAGGCTGACCTTCAGCCTGCCACGCATCACTCCTCATGCACTCTGGGCCTTGTGGAGGCTGAGGCATTTTTTCTTCTGCTCTGTGTGCCGAAGGGCTGGCACAAGGTCTAGAATCTACAGGGGCTTAGCAATGCTGTATGATTGAAAGAACAAATGGTGAAATGATTGGATGAATTAAATAATGGCTCCCATGATCTCTACTGGAAATCCACCCCCTACCCCCTCTCCTAACCTCCTTGTATATAAAAGGTTGGGCTAAAAGATCTGAGATCTCTTTTACTTCTAACACTATAATTTATTTAAATTTGTCAACCTGAGACATCTCCAGCCCCTGGGCTGTCCTTACACACACACACACCAGCCACACCAGCTGCCGAGCACCTGGAACCCCCTTGCCTCTTAGGTTTGGTGAGTAACTCTGTGCCACTATGTTCTTTATGTGGCAGATGGCCGTGTGGGTGTGGGCTCCTTGGGAAGCCAACAACTCTCCCCGGGAAGAGATTGCCTTTTCTCTTCCTTGAGGCTTCTCTTCCATAGCTCTGTGTCTCATACCCCCGGACTTGGGATGGACTCTAGTATAAGTGAAAATTGATGGAAGTTGTGAAGGGAGCAGTCATACATGCTTCAGGAAAATAAACCAGGAGAAGCTTCCTGGAGGAGGCAGCCACTGAGCTTGACCTCGAGGCAGGGAGGTCTTGAATACAAGGGTGAGGAGCATGAGGCTGCTTTTTAGCCACAGCAGACTTTCTGGAGCTGAGGAACAACCAGAGTTGCAGTCTGGAAAGACAAACCTGGCAGTATGCTCAGGGTTAAATTGAATCTGGAGGGTGCCGTTGCAGGGGGTCCAAGTGAGAAGCCATGAGCGATGAGTTACATTTTTCCTTCATTGTGTTTATTAAGCAAACCTTGCCTGGACCTGTTGACGTCGTACCTCCTGCTGAGTTGAGGTTTGACAGGTGGACACTGGGCTGGTAGCCTTCTCCCAGCTCTGCAAAAAGGCTCAGCCTATTTAAGCAGGAAGGCAGTCAGTGCCATGGGCTCTGGAGACGTTGGACAATTGTCAAGGCTGCCAGGCTGCAGACTGTGCCTTCTGGACAGAGGATTCTATCCCAACACGCTGTGTCATGACCCCGGATCGTAGTCACCAGGCTGGGGCTCCATCCTTCGCCCACCTCTCTGCCTGCTTGTCATCTATGGGGAGACAAAATTGTGTCGTAATCCACTTGCCATGAGAAGGCATGTTGGAAAACCCCTCCCTCAGGTGAGATTTGTCACTGGACAGCCCTCGCCCAGAAGAAGCCTGAGTTTCCAACCATCAGCCTGGCCCCAGCGGAAAGAAGAAGGCTCCCCCAGCCTCTTTCAGCCAGTGGGCCCTTGAGTCTTTGGAGAAGTTGGAAGGGCAAAGAATAACAGCCTCCTACCCAGGTCTGTGATTGTTAGGAGATACCCCTCACAGCACACTCCCCAAAGGCACACATGGATGACGCCACATCTGGCCGCCAGAACTTCAAGGTCTTGCCAGCTCCCTATTTCTCCCCTTTTCAAAATAACTTATTCTACCAGGCTTCCCACTTTTTGTTTATTTTAACCTGATACATAAATTCCAGCTCAGATTTGCTTTTTCTTGCAGCCAGGTGGGACTTGTGCTGGGGCCCTCCTGGCACTGCCACATACAGTCCTTTCACAGCCATCCCATAAACAGATGAGGAGGCCAAGGCCTGGAGCAGTGAAGTAACTCACCTGGGCGCCTGGTTCCTTTAAATAGGAGAACTGGGGCTTGAACCCAGAGCCCGTGACTCTTGCCACCATGTCTGGCTATTTCCTTTCCCTTTCTGCCCTAAGCACTCATGTTGAGCTACTGACCTCTTTTGGTGGAGGAGTTAAAACACCATTTTTGTTTGTTTGTTTTTTAAAAGATTTTATTGGGGAATTGGAGGCGGGGAACAGCATTGGGGAATC
>NW_017731419.1:709221-710838 GCF_001890085.2 Hipposideros armiger
CTACTATTGAATATATTACTGAAGTTTGTTGCCTATAACTTTTCTCATCTAAGTTCATGGAGACCCCTGAATTCTATCTGTTGACCACTTGGGGGTCCATAGACCCCAGATTAAGAACCCCTGTGTATTGGTGAGTTAATTGCTAGAAGAAGCTGAGCCTAGCCTTGGAGCCAGGAGCTGAACTTTGCAGTCCAGCAGCAGTTCCTTCTTTCTCTCAGCAGTTGATCAACCATGACAGCCACTTGGCATGCCTCACTCTGCAGCCTGGCACTGAAAATTACTTGTGCATTTATCCATCCATCCATCCATCCATCCATCCATCCATCCATCCATCCATCCATGCATTCATTCAACAAATGTTTATAGAGCTGGGCTCTGGGCTGATATCTCAAGGAGTTTCCAGGCTGGTGGAAGGGAAACACACAAAGGACAGCATAATATTGTTAGTGCTAACTGAGAGGTATTAACAAAGTTGGAGGCTGTGAGGGCATCCCAGGCAGAGGGCATGGCATGTGCAATGGGAAGTGAGAGAGGCCTGGCATGTCTGAGAAAAACAGTGTGGTAATAGAGTGGAGCATGAAGGGTGGTGTGGGTCAAGTTCAGGGGTATTGGTTTCATCAGCCATGGAGGCTTCTGAACAAGGTAATGACGTGGTTGGCTCTATAGAGGCAGGAATGTGGGCCAGACGAGGGAAAGGCTGGAGCAGGAAGATTAGTTAAGGAGTGTCTGGAATGAGCCAAGCATGAGATGATAAGACCTGAGCTTAGGCACAGTCCAGTAGTGGTGGAAAGAAGAGAGCGATTTCTTAAGAAGAATGGACTGGAACTGATGACCTGTGAGGTGTGGAGAGCAAGGAAGAAGGGAAGACCCCTGGCTTTCCACTGGAAACGGGGAGCCTGCTCACACCATTCATCCATTTTGGCGACTAGAGGCAGAAAGAAGAAGAGAAGGAGGCCGTGATTTTGACTTTGAGCTCGCTGAGTGTCAGTAGGTTCCTATAGCACATCGTGGTGACCTTGTTGGGTGAGAAGCTGCCTCCACGGGCTGGAGGTTTGAGAATCTTCCATGTGCTTGAGTCTTCTTTCCTCAAAGATGAGAAGGAAAGACAGCAGGATGCAATGGGCCCTTCCTAGATGTGCCTCCCAATATTGACTGACACGGGAATGCAGCTGCAGACGGTTATGTCAAGAGGCTGTTGGGAAAATGTTGAGTGTGAGCAGGTCATGGGATGAGGTGTCGTGTAGGGTACGAGTCAGCTGTGGGTTAGAGGTCAGAGTTGGCCAAGCAGAATGGATGAGTTCCCTGTGGCTGCTGTCACGAAGTACCACAGACTGGCTTTAACCACAGGAACGCATTGACTCAGTTCTGGAGGCTGGAAGTCCAAAGTCAAGGTGTTGGCACAATAGGCTCCTTCTGAGGCTGTGAGGAAAGGGTCCATTCCAGGCCTCTCTCGGCTTCTAGAGGCCATTTTCTCACTGTCTTCACACCATCTCCCCTCTGTACCTGTGTCCTAATCTCCTCTTCTTATAAGGACACCAGTCAGATTGGATTAGGGCCCACCCTAGTGACCTCATTTTAACTTGATTGTGTCTGTAAAGCCTCTATCTCCAAATAAGG
>NW_017731419.1:712819-720337 GCF_001890085.2 Hipposideros armiger
TCTCTCTCTCTCTCTCTCTCTCTCTCTCTCTCTCTCTCTCTCTCTCTCTGTCTCTCTCTCCCCCCCCCATTTCCCTCACTCCTTAGCACAGTGTTGGCCTGAGGCCTGGGGTGCGTGGGGGTACCTTAGCCTGTCCCAGGAGCCAGGGTGCTGGGAAGGCGAGGTGGGGAGCTATGTGGGTCAGAGTGAGGCGGAGTGGAGGGAACTTTTCCACCGGAAGACTGAGAGAGCCAGAGGATACAATGCTGCAGCCTCGGAGTGTTCTTCCAAGTCCTGGGTGGCAGGTGCAGTTGGAGGGACGCAGGGCCAGCATGCCGAGGTCTGGGGGAAGCGCCTGAGCCCCACTGGCATCTACAGACACCACCAGAGATCAGCTCAGGTCACATCTGCCAAGAGGACTAATATGAACATAAATAAAAGGGTGAGAGAAGTGGAAATGGACTGTGAAATGCATATCGCTATTTTTTCTTCTTGTCCACATCTTTCCCTTCTTCTCTCCCGTTTGTTTACCCCATAACTTCTCTCTTTATCTTCTGCCTGAGGCCTGCTTCCTTTACTTTGGTCTTTTGAGTAAGCTGTTAATTTATTTTTGCCCTCTGAGTGTCCCAACAGGAAAGCGTGGCGTTGGTCCTAAGCTTTAGACTTTAGAGGTCACCAAGAACTTGTACTCGTGCTGCTGCAAGAACCCAGTGAGAGAGCAGCCCTGTTCCCATTTCACAGATGAGAAAAACAAGACCCAGAGAGGGTGAGTGATTTGCCCAACATCACACAGCAAATAAGTGACGCTCAAGTCAGCCACCTGGACTCAGGGACTCCTCCCGGGAGGGGCCTTTCCTAGTAATGTGCCATCCCCCTCACCCTCCTCCTGGCTCCCGTCCATCTTGCTGTGTGGCTCTGGGCAAGATGGATCCTCAGGAGGAGTCTGCACCTTGGTGCTGGCAGGTCCTTTGCTGATCTGTCTTCCTTTCCTCCAATTTTGGCAGCTCGATTCTGCCAGGAGAAGCTGGAGGGAGGGAGCTGGCCCCAACGCAAATCTTTTTGGATCCTGGAACAGTGACGGTCAGCGACTTTAGTGGGAGGTGAATTTCCAACCCTGTCTTACATAAGAAAACACAAAGTTCATATTTCCAAACATACCAGAACACGGTTCCTCAGCTGTGACCTGCCCTCAGCAGGGGGAAAATGAGGACAAACGGTGGAGCTGGCCGGGCTGGGGAGGAAGGGGCTCAGGGTGGGGCTGAGCTGACCTCCAAACAGGGCCGGCCAGCCTCGGGACACCGGTATGAATTCAGGTAACACGGGTGTGGGTTCAGGTAGCTTATGGTGCTGAGCTCCTGAGAAGAGCTGGCCCTGTGCCAGGCCCGGTGGACATGTCGTCTCATTTAACCCTCACAGCACCCCTGGAAGCAGGCGTTGCTGTCCCTGATCTATAGAAGAGGAACCTGGGGCAGAGACCCCAAGGCCCTAAGGTCCCCAAGCCAGGAATGTGTGGACGCAAGCCCCGTTCATCCCACAGTGCAGTGGCTGTCCCTTGGGAGGTGATAAGTGCTTCAGTCCTGGGGGTGCCAAAGCAGTGACTCAGTGAGCATGTGTGCGGTGTTGTATAAATGATAACAAACCTTGGACAAGGGTTGGACTGAATGACTCTGGTCTCAGGCACTGGAATATTCTGACCATCCTCAGACCATTGGTGTGGCCAAAGCCCAGGCCTCTGCTGGGCACATTGTCTGGAGGGACACCAGAGCTGACCTGGGGTTCCAGCAAGATCTGCTCACCTGTAGCACTCGAATGTGGCACTGCCACATCATTTGTCAGAAGTAAGAGCTGCGGAAGCCAAAATGCCCATCAAGAAGAGTCTAGGTAAATAAACAATAGATCTGCAACTAAAACGGCCTCCGGAGCCCTCTGAGACTGACAAGGAGAGAAGTCCAAGATGTATCATTTTGTGATAAAAGCAAGTTACAGAATAAGATATACAATGGGATTTCATTTATGTTAAAAGATACACGCAAAACACAAAGCCTTATGTTTCCATATGTAATAATAAGGGCGTGAATGCATATCAGGAGGTCTGGAAGGAGACACCCCAAAGTGAAAGTGGGGTTTCCTCCAGGGAAAGGCTGGAATGAAGAATCGGGGTGGAGACAATGAGGAATTGGGATTTCTCTGTAGTGTTTGAATTGCTTACAGCAAAAAATGTAATCATGTGCTCCACGCGTAATTAAAAATAAATGCATAAGAAAATAAAAAGGGCAAATCTGCTTTGTGCATAATAAATACATGAGGTGGCAGCTTGATTTGATTAATTGATTCATTCAGCCAATAAACAATAAAGAGTGTGTGTTCTCTGGGACAGGCCCTGTGCCAGGGGCTGGAGCTGCAGAGATGTAAGACAAGGAGCTTAGGATCCAATGAGAAAGGTCAATGGCAAACCCAGAATGACAGTCCAGGCGACAAAGCCATCCCAGGACCTGTGACAGACCAGAGAATCCTAATCCAGCTGGCCTGTAACTCTCCTGGAAGAGTAACATTTGGGTAGGGCTCTGCAGGACAAGTAGGACCCTGACTAGCAGATGGGGACAGGGTTCCCGGCAGAGGGGACAGAGAGAGTAAGTGTTGTGTGACAGCAGAGTCCAGAGCCATCCTCCAGCGGGCTGTTAGCAGTCTTCCCATCAGTTCCCCTTCCTCCTGGAGCCAACACATCAGGGTGACAGTGTCCACGATGGCATCTGACTCTGTCCTCTCAGCCACATCATCTCTCTGATCCTGTTTCTTGTCTGAAAAAGGGCTGGGGAAGTGGGGGTGGGGGGATGGGTGGGGTTGTAATTCCTACCCTGCCAAGTTTCCAGGATCATCACGAAGATCAAGGGGGATCATGGTTAGAAAAGGGTTTTTATAAACTAAGAAGCACCAGACAAATGTGATTTAAATTCCAGTCTTTTTTCTAGAAGTTGAGCCCACTGGCTAAGAGAAATACTAAATTAAAAAGAAGACCGGCGTTTGCCCCTCTCACAGCCCCAGGCCTCCATTAAGCAGAGCAGGGAAAACCCTCTCGGGCCATCTGCTTCCTGAGGGGTTAGGGGCACAGGGAAGAAGGGGGCAGGCGGGGCGCAGATGGCCTCATCAAAGCCATGGGTCACAAGGACGGTGTCCTTTCCAGCCAGCCTGTGGTGGGGCCAGGCCAGGCTCAGGCCCAGCTATGAAATCACCAAAGTGGATTTTCTTTGCTTTCAAACTTGGCTGTTTTCCATTTTTTAAAAAATATCTAGCCAAGGAAACCAGCTCTTGGAAGCGTCTGGATCCATCTTGCAAAGGAAAGCTCTGGTCTTCCTCTTGGGGGTACTCAGAGACCCGCCACGCGGACACGGCCATGGTCCGCTTTGGCCCTCCATAGCCTGGAATATGAGACACGCTACTCAGAGCTCCCAGGGGCCTTCGACTTTTTCAGGAATCAGAGCTGTGAGGTGAAGGGGGGGTAGCTCACCAGTGGTGAGCAGGCAGGAGTGGTATTTAGGGGGGATGGTGGCAGGGGGGCTCTGAGGCACTGCTGAGCTTGCACAGCTTAGCTCATTGTGGATTTCCATCCAGAGTGTGAAACCCAGGAGTGGCCCATAACAGCTGTGAATAGAGCTGCTATCCCAGATAGAAACCCACAGCGGTCTGTGATGGGACTGTCACGCTTGAGTGTGCCTGTCCCTCACGTACAATGTTAGATTGAGAAACTCAGGTTTAAAATGTGTCCAGCAAAAGTCAAAAGGCAGTTTAGCTCGAGCCTTGGCTATTGTCTCCAGATCAAGGTACAAGGGAGCAGTGTGGATGGCAGGAAATTGGGGTGAAGATCCGGCCCACAAACTTTACACCAGCTGTGTCGGCTGCACCCCTTCTCCACTCCTTACCTCCACCCAACCCCCGGGACCCCCAGGGGCATAGGTCAGACATTCTGTTGCTTACCCTTGTTCAGCATCATGTCAAGGTACATGTCCTGCCCTGTTGCAAGACTGTCTCCTCCTGAGACTTTGAGTTACTGGAGGTAGCGATTCTACCTGATTCATCATTGAATACCCAATGCCCAGCCCAGGCACTGGCATAGAGCAGGTGCTCAGAACCCGAGTGCTGCATCAAAATGGGACATTTCCAGCTCTGGTCTTAGCCCAGGTGGGCTGGGGGTGGCTGGTTCTCCCCATGCCTCCTGCCAGTAGAGCATGTATTAAATTAATGAACTAGCTCTTCCAGTGCTAGGAAATCTATTTCGCTTTAATGAAATCCAATTAGTGTCTTCACCGTGGAGCCCTGGGCCCTTTCAGACTAAAGATGTTGTGAACAAAGGGACGCCTCTTCCTGTAACCCAGATGTACCCCCCCCCCCCCTCCAATGTNCCAAATAAGGTCCCGTTCTGAGGCACTGGAATTTAGGGCTTTAACATGTGAATTTTGGGAGTGAGGGGTCACAAGTCAACCTATTACACAGAAAGTAAAGCCAGTGCAAAAGAAAGACTCGGGGTTTATGGAGAACACGGGAGACAATGGACTCAGACTATGTAAGCAAATAGCTAGGTCAGTGACGAATCCTGCTGACCTGTCTCCCTAGGGCTGAAGGATGACCAGGCGGAGGCGTGGCAAATGGAAGCCATGGAAGGCATATGAGAGGGGAGAAACCCGCTCATATCTGTGCTTTGGAAAGAGGTCCTGAGGAGAAGGGAGCAGCTGTGTGACCACCATGAACCCTCACCCCAGGACAGCCGATGAAGGACTCTGAACCTTCTGCCACATCTTGATTGGAGCAGAAATTGAGACCAGTGGGGCTGCAAGGGACAAAGATACAAATAGATCTGCCACAGTGGGGACGTGGCGTTTCCAGAGAAGTCCCCTAGGACTGCTGTTAGTCAGAACAGGCATGAATCCGAGGGATGAAAAGGAGGTGGTGGCCTGTTGGGTTGAGTCAGCATTGACACCAGTGAAATACAGCCTGGCCTATCTTTTATCTCGAAAGCTCTTGCGAAACCATAAAATTAATAGCAAGTCATGTAAAAACAGTTAACTCTGGGAGCTTAATTTTAGCCTTGCACTCCAGAAGCCAAGCTGCAGCTCTGGTAGCAACTCTTAACCCATCGTCTTGGTTTTCCAGGAGCAGAGAACAGCCAAACCCCGCACTCCCCCACGGTCTTTGGTCGGCTGCTCGGTTGATGTCTCTTTCAGGCCTTCCTCGCAGGGGTGACTGAATTTGTTTTGTTGCAGGTTGCGTGTCTTCCCCCAGGGAGTTTGTCCTCTGGTTTTGGCAGACTCTGAGTTGCCCGCTGAGAGAGGAGGTGTGTTTGGGCCAACTGCAGGAGGAGCCGCGTCTGCTGGTCCCTCCATTTCATAACCATCAAGAGCTTCCCTGGGTTAGAAGTTGTGGCACTGCCGGCCAGCTCTCTCTGCTATTATTCCTCTGTCTCTGTCATTCTCCCCATCTTTCTGCCTCTGCCTTCATGTTTGTCTCTGCCCTGCCCCTTTCTCTTTGCACTGAGCTAGCTGCCTCCCTCTCTCTCTCTCTCTCTCTCTCTCTCTCTCCCCCAGCTCTCTTTATGTCTGTCTCTCCGGGTCCCTTTCCCTTTATCCCTAAGCCCCTGTCTCTCTGTGTCCGTGTTTCCCTCTGTATTTCTTTGTCAGCGTATCTCAAAGTGTTTTCGTTGTTGTCCCTGGTAGCGGCGACATTAGTTGGGAAACCCTAGACTCCCCTCTTGGAGACTCACACCTACATAAGCCTGCCAAAAGCACAGCATGATCTGCAGAAAATAAGCCTTTCTTGTTCCAGTTTACCCTGTGCTTTCTACCTGACCTGTTTGACAACAGGACCGTTTCCCTCCAAACACCTGCTAACATCCTGCAGAACAACAGCTTTCCGCTCTGTGCTTTGGCCCTGCCTCTGCTCCCCGTTTCTGTCTTCCCCACTTCTCTCTCTTTTTCTCCCTGCATTTCTGTCTCCTCCNCAGGGATTAAAGCTATATTGTCACAAGCTGAGGGACACCAAGGAATGCCAGCGACCCTCGGAAGCTGGGAGAGAGAAGTGCGTGGAACAGATTATCCCTCTGAATTTCAAGAAGGAGTCAGCCCTTGATTGCTGAACTGCAGAACTGTGAGGAAATACATTGCTTTTGTTTTAAGCCACCCACCCAGTTTGTGGCACTTTGTTCTGACAGCCCCGGGAAACCAAGACGGTGTGAGACTGGTTACATAAATTATGATATAGCCACATAATAGAAAACAGCAAGAATTGAAATAAAAAAGAATTTGTAATGATGCAAAAAGGTGTTCCTGATATGTTCAGTTAAAAAATAAAATTTTACATAAGTTGAGTCTGTTTTTGTAAAATTAAATAAGAAAGAAACAATAAACATATGCATGGTAAATAATAACCTGTAAGGTAATATACTAAAATGATAACATTAGTTATATGTTTGGGGGGAGGCATGGTGAGTAGTTTTTATTTACTTATTTTTTGTTTTGATTATCTTTGTTTTTCAATATTCCTCAGTGAACAGGTGTCACTTTTGAACAAGAAAATAAAGGCTTTAAAAATATATATTTTCAGCCTCAGCATTTCCTCTGATCCTTACAGGGACCCTATAAAAGAGTCAAAGCAGGTATCATCAGGACTAAGGTTCTGTGGGGAAACTGAGGTGCACAGTGGTTGCGGGGGTGGTGTGCTAGGGGGTACTTCCTTCCAACGCCATTATCAGCAGTTGAAAGAGCCCTTTTCAAATGAGGGCAGGGGAACGCGTCTTTCTCCCCTTGATACCAAGCTCCATCCAGGACATCTGGAGAACAAACCTAGTAAAACGTGAGCGTCGATGATAAATGATCAAAGATGGCAGGTGGAGAAACCAAATAAATCTCTCGGCTATTTTTAGCACCCTCTGTTTTCATTGACCAACTCCACAGAACCTCAGGCAGCGTCCCTGGGAAGCTGTTTTGTTACTTATTTGGAAACTTATTTTAAATTTATTTTTAACTTTCGTTATGAAATTTCCAAACATTCAAAAGCACCCGGCTTTAACCGCCATCATCATTTTATCCCCCACATTAGTTTTATCCCCACATTAGTTTTATCCCCACACCACCCCCATATTTTCCTGGAGTATTTTATTATAAAGCAAGTTGCCAGCTTCATGTCATTTCACTCATAAATACTTCCATTTGTATCTCAAAATAGAGCGGTGTGTGTGGACATTTTCTTACATAAACTCAGTGTTTGTTATTATCTCAGTATTCATTAATGTGGCCTGAGATTTGATTCATAGTCAGATTTCTACTGGGGCCTTATTTGGGCTCACTATCTCCTCAGACACAAAGGAGGCAGCAACTGTAGAGATGATTATAAATGCAGTGATGATTATAAATGATATTTTGAGATAGCTGTGATAACTATAATATATAAAATATCTGTGACTTTTCTTGGTTTCAAAGTACTACTATTGAATATATTACTGAAGTTTGTTGCCTATAACTTTTCTCATCTAAGTTCATGGAGACCCCTGAA
>NW_017731419.1:728527-759121 GCF_001890085.2 Hipposideros armiger
GTGTCTTCACCGTGGAGCCCTGGGCCCTTTCAGACTAAAGATGTTGTGAACAAAGGGACGCCTCTTCCTGTAACCCAGATGTACCCCCCCCCCCCGCCCCACGCATCTCCCTTCCAGGAACCGCACTGCCAACAACTATTTTTCAGCTTCTTTTCTCTCCAAATGCACATCTGTCTCCAACATTGCCCCGTCTCAGGGTTCTTCGTGTCATGCTGCAGAATAACACAGGGAAGGTATTCTTTCTCTTATGCATCTACCCACCTGTCTTCCCATTCTTCACTTACTCATCCTATCTACCCACATACCCATCCACTCACCCGCCTGTCCATCTGAACACTCATTTACCCACCTGCTCTCCCAAAGACACACCCACCCAATCGTCATTCACCTATCAATTCACCCACTCACCCATCCATCAGCCCGCCCAGCTATCCACCCATCCACCCATTTACCCATCAACTTATCCATCCACCCATTCATCCGTCCATCCTTCCTCCCATTCATTCGTGGAAATACACCCAATAAACATTTTCTTGAGCAGCTACTTTATGTGAAGTCCTTTGCCTGGTACTAGAGAAACAACGATGAATGAGACTCAATTCCTTTCCTGGAGAAACTTCCAGTCTAGCAAGAAAAATCGGACACCCAGCATTGTGGTTAAGAGCACGAGCTCTTGCATTAGAAAAATCGGAGGTAAAATACCACTACTTCCTTGTAGTAGCTCAAGAAAATGGACAAATTGCTTAATCTCTCTGTGCCTCAGTTTTCTCATTGCAAGAAGTGTCCACCTTCTGAGTAATTGTGACAATTACGTGAAATATTCATGTAAAGAATCCTGGTATATATTAATTGATCAACAAACAATCAATAATATTATTGCTTATATGATCATATCCATGCCCTTACATATTAGTGAGGAGATTTGATTATTTATGCATGTCATGATTAATTTATGCACACAGTGAGTATTTATTGAGTATTTACTGCATATCTGAGCCTGTGCAAAGCTCTATGCCCTACAGGAGTGTAGCATCTTATTGTGTAAACAAGACAGATATACTTGAAATAGCTCCATAGTAATAGTAACCACAAGGATAGTTGTAATAATAACGGCAGCTCATATTTATTGAGAGCTTGTTATGTACTGGCATTGTTCCAAGCATTTCCTGTATACCAACTCATTTCCTGCTCGTAACAACCCTGAGACAGCCCCTAGTATGCTCCCCATTTTACAGATGAGAAAATCAAGACAAGATTAAACGAGTCATCCAATGTCACTGAGCTGGTTAAGTGGAGGAATTGGGATCTGAACCACTTCCACGAAAAAGGGGCTCAGCCACAGTGCGCTGTAGGAGTGTGCAGAGGGCGGAATTCCTGCTGGCAAACTGCCTGGAGCAGGTCGACAGGTGAAGAGATGACTTCCTCGTGGAGAGGAGCATTTAATACCCCCGTCCCCAGTATGAGCCGTGGACCGGCTGTAACGGGCCCTTCTGTTCCTGAGATTCTGCCAGGCCCGCTGAATCAAAACCAATCAAACCCACGGGGGACGGGGCCCAGAAATCTGCATTATATGCGCTCCCCCCCATTCCCCACTCCCCTCTCTCGAGCTTGAAAACCACCATGCTAATGTTAAAAGTAGAGGCTTGTCCCCAACTTTACCACCTGCTCCCTGTGTGGTGTCAGGCACATCGCTTAACCCCTCTGGGACTCAGTTTCCACTCTAGAAAGTGGTAATAATATTTGCCTCTTGGCTCATGGCCAGACAAGGCGATCAGAAAGCCCAGTGCAAGGGCTTGGAGGCTGGGGTCCCAGGTGCTGGAGGTGCCTGCAGGTGGAGGGAAGTGCCCCTCAGGTGGTGGAAGCAAGGTCAAGGGCAAGTGTGGGCGCTTTCAGAGTCTGACGATCCCGTGTGGGCTTTGTGTTGGATTCACTGGGCTCCTTCTGGGTTTCCAGGCCTTCGAGGTATCTGCCAAAACTTAAGCACTTTCCTTTCCTCATGGGAGACGTGCCCAAGGCTGCTTCTTTTTGGAACCTTCCTCAAGGAAAGCTAGTTGGGGTGAGTGGCAGAGTGTGCGTGGGGTCTGATGGAAGCTGGATGAGCAGGCTGCCATAGAGCCCACGTGGCGTCTGTGGCTGGTCCCCACCCCACACACTCTCCCAGGAAAGCCTCTAACCCCATCTGACTTTGTCAGTAGCAGGCAGGGGTGTTTTAGATGCAGGACCTTCCTTTGCAGGTGAGCGACGAAGTCGCCCCAGCAAGAGGGCGCTCTCAAGTGGGCATGACCGGGTGGGGGTCAGCATGACAGCTGAGAGACGAAAATTCATCTGTCACTGCGCCTGTCACCATGACTGTCACTGTGAGTGAACAGAGGTCTGCTGGCCGCTGCTGGTCGCCTGTTCACTGCTTTTTTGAAGGAGTCTGTGTGACCTTAGAGCGCGAGGGCAGCGTGTGACAGGTATCTGGCTCAGCCATCATCGTGGCATTCTGCAGTTTGGTCAGGGAAACAGAGCCACTGCCAGTGACACAGAAAGAAGGGCTGCAGTAGAGGTGGGGAGGCTTGCTGAGTGTGAGGGGAGCTGGGGGCATCGGGGACAAGAGAAACAGTCTCCAAGCCTGAGCCCAAGGCCTCAGCGCCATGAGCATCTGGGGAGGGACCCATGTCTAGGGGCCCAGGGGGACCATGCCGGGGGTGCTCACGGCCCATCTGAGAAGCCCTACCTCTGAGGATGCGCTTGGCCCCAACGTTCAAGGCTTCTCAAGAATAACAGTCACCTTCCAATCTCACAGGAGGTTCTCGCACTGGCGATGTCTAACAGGAAGGTGCTTTAGATCCCTGGACTGCTGTCCCAGCACCACAGACGGGTGGCTTAAACAGCAGAAGTTGATTCTCTCTCATGGCTCTGAGGCTGGAAGTCCGAGATGGAGGGGTCAGCAGGGCTGGCTCCTCCTGAGGCTGGGAGGGAGAACCTGCCGCAGGCCTCTTCCCCTGGCAATCTCCGGAGTTCCTTGGCTGTAAGAGCATCACCCTCATCTCGGCCCTCATCTTATTATGGTCTTCTCTCTGTGTATGCGTATCTGTGTCCAAGTGTCTCCTTTTTATAAGGACATTGGTCATATTGGATTAGGGCCCACCCTCCTCCAGTATAGCCTCATCTTAACTAATTACATCTGCAAGGACACTATTCCCAAGTAAGGTCACATTCTGAGGTCCTGGGGACTAGGACTTCTACATATGAACTTTGGGTGGGAGGACACAATTTAACCCATAGGGAATTCTAGCAAGCAATATTTGCAGCTTAAGACGATGTATGGTGGTGATAAGATGACAACAGATAATTAGCGCAGAGCTGGCTGGCAGTGATGCTTCCCTGTGCATACATTAGTCATGCATTCATTCATTCCTCCATCCATCCATCCATCCATCCATCCATCCGTTTATCCATTTATGAAATGTTTACTGAGTGCCAGGTTCTGTGTTTGGTGTTGGAGACACAAAGGCGAGTTAGGTCTTTTTCCTGCATTTGTCCTGAGTGTGACTGACAAGTAAACCAATAAATTGTCATTTATGACAGAGTCGTCCTGGGAGCACAGAGGAGAAATAGCTTGCTCCCTGACCAGCGGTGGCTTGCCTGGGGACAGTGAAGGGAAGAAGGCGACCCCCCATCCAGTCCCCGCAGGAGCAGGGGGCTCCAGGGGGCAGAGTGCCACATCCGGTTGGTGGTCCTGGGCAGAGGTCTTGGGGGTTGAGTGGGGAAGCCACACTCCCCACCCTGGACTGCGCCCACCCATCTCCTCATTTTAAATGCCAGGCAGCTGAGATTTGGGTGGAAGTGATGTGAAGGAAGTGGCGAGGGGTGCAGATGGCCAAGGTAATTCATAATCCCACGGGGGCTTCATTCGTACAGAAGCACTGCTCCTTCCATGTTGGGGATGTGTTTAGAGCGGCCACTCTGCCTCCACGTCTGTAAGATCTGGCATTCTGGCTGAGTCCTGCCATCCGGGAGCCCCCTCAGCAGTGGGCCTTGCCTTCCTCACCATGGGTCCCCAGCACCTGGCCCGGCAAATGGTGAGCTCAGAAATGTTGAAAATGACCACAAAGCAGTTTAGTTGACAATGGCCACTCACCCGGCTGCTGTCAGAGGGTGGCCTTGGACGTGTTGTATCCAGCAGCCTCCTCAAATGCATCTCCATCCTTTATGTTTGTACATCTTGGACAAACACGTTTATAACCATTATCTTGTGTCATGTCTCGGAAACAGGGAGGACAGGAAGGAATCAGTTCTCTCTGCTGCAGATGAAGGGATGAGCTTGGACAGGAAACGCCCCTTGTCTAAGGGAAGGTGGCAGCCATGAAGTCATCTTGTTTGAAGTGAGTTATGATTCTCCAGGGAACGGGGACCTGGGGACTCCACCCCCTAGCGGAGAAACGGGTTGGCCAAGTAGGACCCACCGAGCAACTCTACCTCTTGTGCCCTAATTGTATCCCCAGGCTAATCAATACCAGCCGTGAGGTGGGCAGGCCCCTGGGGTCCTGGAGGAACTGGTGGGCCCCTAGACCAGTGCTGGGTCCCTGAGGCCAACCAGGACTCCCTGGCTGGGTGCTGTGAGGAGGAGCTTCATGGGCACACCCCTCCCTGCCCAATTCTATTAGTAGATGATCAGGGTGAACACAACCCAGTCACGAGGGGTGTTCCTCATGGACAATAAAGAATGCAAACCTTAATAGTGCAATTCTGAAAAGGCTGGTGGGCATGAGGCATGATGGGAAGAGGTCAGAGACCCCCGTTCATCCTCATGTCTAGCCTGGGATGCCCCCTTCCCAGGGAGCCTGTGGGATAAGCGTCAGGGGCGAACATGCCAGATTTATTCTGCTTTTGGGGTGGTGAGAGCAAGTTCCTGATGATGTGGATCAGCAGAGGTTGCTCTCTGGGAGGTCCCAGCCTAGAAGGTTCTGCTAGCAGGCCCACCAGGCTGGGATGAATGGCTGGGGTCAGCGCTGGCAGGGGCCTCTGAGATCAACCCCTAAACTCTGGGTGTCTCTGAGAGACTGTTAGAAACCTCCATTCCCAGTGTTCAGTCCAGACCCACTGCCCAGAGTCACGGGGGACCTAGGAAAGCTCCCACTAAGGCCCCTGCCCAAGACACACCTAATTGTTTCTTCCTTTTCCTGCAGGAGCCTCTGAGAAAGTGGTGCCCGGTGGGGTATGGAGAAGGGTCCTCTGTGGGCCGCGACTAGGTTCAGGTCACAACCACATGTTTTGAGCACCGGCTGTGTGCCAGGGTCTCGGAGGGGCAAGACTTTCCAGTACTGTAGTTGGAGCCTAGAAGAGGAGCTCTGATTCAGCCTGGAGGTGGATGGCTTCTTCCTTCCCGCGAGGTCAGCGTCCTGATTCCTGAGTCTCAGGTGGGACGGAGTCCCGACTGCAGCATCCAGACAAAGTCCCAGAAGAGGCTGCTGCCAAGGCAGCTGACAGCGCTGACCCTCTTCTCCTGGGTCACTGGTGCCAGTACAAGGTCAGCTGAAGTTTGCTGAGCAATTCCCTTCTGTAGGATGATCTGCATCACCTGTTCTTTCAGGGACGTGCTCAGTGCAAGGGAACAAATGCCTCCTGGGGGACAATCCCGAGTTCCCGGCCAATCTGCCTGCTCCTCACTCTGTGACCTGATAAGAGTTTCCGCAAGACGGGCCTGAAAGGGTGGAACTAGCTCAGCCCAACTCAAGCCTCTAAGAAAAGTGTTTCTGGACCAGAGCATTTTGCCTCTTCCAGGCCCCTCAGGGGTTCATTTGCATTCTTGGAATAAAAATGTTGACTGTATTTCATGCTCAGCCGCACATTGAAATGCTTATTCGAGGTTTATTTTGGAGAATGCTGGCAGGGCAGGCACCTCCCCCGGGAGAGGCAATCAGCCCCCTGCCAAGGCTGGAGCCCACCAGGGCTGAGCTTCCCAGACCCGGGGAAGTTCCATCCAATGAGAGCCTCACCCCAGGGGCTGTCTCGAGGCTGTGGGGAAATGTCTCATTTTTATATGTAAATAAATCATTTCTAGAGAGTGCTCTGAGCACAGCAGGCTGCTGCTAAAATGTTTTAAGTGGGTCCTTTGCCGCTGTAGACTTTGTTAAGCATTCTTATCAAGTTTGGTTCTGTTTTCCTCTGCTGATTTCACAGAATCATCCACTCCTGGCAGCGCTCTAGCCTGTTCTGCCATTGTACCCTACTTGCATACCTCTTCAGATGGAGAGCTCACCACCTTAAGGCTGCCCATTCCATAGGTGGACACTACTGACTGATGGAACAGGCTTCTTTTAAGTGAGCTGGCATTGAAAGTCCCTTCCTGTAGCTGTCGTTGCGGCCCCTGAGCCACCTTGCTCTGGCCTCATACAACCAGCTCGCACGTTCTTTCCTCACCCACCCTCCGTATGGAGCAGGGCTCCGACCTCCTTTCCAAGGCCTGTAACATCCTGTATCACTTGGCCCTGGCCCCTTCCTCACCCTCATCTGCTGTTCCCCCTTCCATCCTCTGCTCCAAAGCCATGGACTGGTCCGTCTCTCAAATATACAAAGCACAGCCTCATCTTGGGGCCTTTGCACATGCTGTTCCTCTACTACAATGCTCTTTTTCCAGGTTCCCTTCTGTGGGATCCCAGCTCAAACGTCACTTCCCCCTGGCCATTCTAGGCAGTGTTCCCTAAGCCCCATCACTCTTGACTGTATTTTCCTATCTAATTTCCTTCAGCAAAATGTAACATTATTTGACTATTGTTTTTTTTTAAATCAACTGAGTAAATTTTAACGATCTTATTGGCTTTATTCAATGATTCATCAGTCGGACAGCATCCCATCTAGTAGATAGAAAGGAGCTCCGAGAAGCTGTACAAAATGAAGGAGTTTTATAGCCAGAAGGGAGCAAAACAAGGAAGTTCTATTAGGCAAAAAGCAGGTTGGTTATTTCAAGGTCATTTTCCCTTGGGGGATGGCAGGGGGCTATCAGGCAGATGACCTATGCAGGGGTTAAAAAACATTTAGTACTTTTTCTCCCGCCTTCTAAGTTCTTCTAGCTGGGCTAATTATCAAATTAACAGAGACAGAGTAACAGGAGAAAATTTTAATACATGCACATGGGGAATTCACATAAGCATGAAAATTACAAAGACAGTGAGGCAACATTGAGTATATAGGACATTTTGGACAATGGAAAAAAGAGGGGATGAGGTCATAGACTTCAGAAGTGGGAATGTGTGATTCACAGGTAGTTGAGGAAAAGTAGCACATGCAAAGCAGGGAAATCCTTGCTAGGCAACTCAGAAACAACGGGACAGGGAGGGAGGGAATTATCTAGCTAACAGGCTTGGAGTCTTCCTGACTAATCTAGGGTGAAGGTTCTAAACCAAGGCTCCCCTCCTAAGGGTTTTTCTGTCTGAATCTCTTCGGCAGGAAAAGGGCAAGGTTCTCAAAGTTTCTTTCCGAGTCTTGTTTCTTAATTAAAAGCTTCAAGTCAATATCCCAAAAGGCATCTCTAGGGTGGCAAAATTTTGGTTCCCTTCACCTACTAGTGCTGATCAGGCAATTCCTGATTGAATGGTTTAAGGTTCCACTTCTGGGAGAGCCGAAACTGTAGTTAAGTCTCTGTTTAGTGATGTGGGGCTTAGCATAAGCGACTCCAGTTTGCGCCTGTTGTCTTGTTTTTAACCCTATGATATAAGGCAGCACAATACGTGCTGACTCACATGTTGCCATCTGCCTAATTAGAATGGGCGCACCCAAAGATGGTTCTTTGCTTTATTCCTGCTGCAGTCCCAAGTCTCGCACACAGTAGATGCCCAATAAATGCTCACTCTAGGAACGTCGTGCTTGTGTCCTCGGAGTCTCCTTGCTGCTGGCTTCTCTGTGGCCACTTGCACATAAAGTGAGTTTCAGGTCCTCACAACCACCGCCTTCTTTCTGGACGTGCTTTCCTGTGTCCACATCAAGAAAGTCCCAACTCGTGTAACAGCATTACCCCTTCTCATAAACTCTCTTAACTGTTACCCAAACGAATTCTTAGCCGCAGGCCCAATATATAAGGCAGATAAACGGAAAGAACCTGGCTGAAGTAGTGGGGGAAGAGCAGGGTCCCCTCACCTCTTGGCCCCTTGGCACCCAGTTTGGCTCCTCGGGTACCTGCAGAGATGTCAGTTTTCTGCCCGCTCATATCCATGCCCCCTTAGTCTGGTAACTGCACCTGAGTTTCCTCTGGGGACCCCCTCTCACCCATTCTCAGACAGGGATTCCATCTATCAGACCTGGCCAATCAGCTAGTGCCATACCCTAGCCACAGTGATTGGCTCGGGAAGGACACGTGACCCGGGCTGGTCCAGAGTCTAACCTTGGAACTTTTCCTAGAAGCACTGAATGAGAAGTCTGCCCTGTGTGCCGGGGTTGCCGGGCTGGTTGGGTGTAAGCCAGGATCTGTGGGCATCTGTGGGTGAAAGCCTTCCAAATAACAAATCCAAAACAGGACAGCAGACTCAAGAGATGGAGAGAAAGTGAGCAAGTCCTCGTGACCTTGTTTGGACTCCTGGATCTGACTGTACCTGAAACCCTACACTTGACAGCTACCTGAGCCAGTAGGTTTTCTACTTGGCTTAGGCCTGTTTGAGCTGGGCTTTCTCTCACTTATAACTGAAATAATCCTGATTACTACATTAGGGTCCATGAAACATGTTTTCAGGACCACTGCTCTATACCATCCTTAAAACCGGGCAGGATACACCTGATCTTTCATTTCTGCTAGCTTGTTTTCAAGGATAATAGTAATAACATAGTAACTGTCATTGTTTCGTTGTTTTCAACAAGTTTTCAGGAGAATGCCATGAAGAAAACAATTCTATTTCTGTCTTGTAGATGAGGAAACTGAAGCTCAGTGAAGTTGAGGGAATTGCATAAAGTCACCTGACTAATAAATGAACAAATGCCTCTGAAAGAGTATTTCAGGATTTATGACAAATATGACAGAAATGGGTTAATATTTTAATCACATAAAGAGATTATATGAATTGATAAATAAAATACAATCCTCCTGTAGATAAATAAGAGCAATAGAGAATTCACAAAAGAAGTGATTCAGGAAATACATAAACAATGAAAAAATATTCAAGCTCACTAGTAATCTAAGAAACTCAAATTAAAAAAGACAATACTGTGCTTCTCATCTTTAAAATGTACAAAGATGAAAACAAAAGACAAACACTGAGTGCTGATCTGGGTACAGAAAGATTGATGCTCTTCCAGGACAATCCTTTTGAAAAAGAATTTGGCAAAAACATGGCTAAAACAACGGTTGGCAAATATTTTCTGAAAAGGGCCAGATAATAAATATTTTCAGCTTATTAAACCACATGACCTCTGCTGAGACTACTCAGTCTGCTGCTGTAGTTTGAAAGCAGCCATAGACGATGTATAAATGAATGGGCATGGTTGTTCCAATAAAACTTTATTTATAAAAACAGGTGATGGGCTGCATTTGCCCTGCAGGCCATGATATGCCAACCTCTAGTTTTAAACATTTATTATTAACTTATTATTAAAATGATGGTTATAAAAAAACATGTACTACATGGAAACACACTTAGGATATAAAGTTCAGTGGAAAAATAGCTGATTTCCCAATTTTATAAAATCATAGTTATGCAAAGAGAACCCATAAACAAATATGAGAGAAAGCAAATATACCTGAATTAGTTAGCTATGGATGCTTTAAAAAAAACAATTTTAGGAGCTTGTATAACAATTACTATTTTTCACAAGTCTATGGGTTGGCTGGGCTGTTGTGTTGATTTGTGCCAGTCTTGGCTGATTTCTGGAGGGATGGCTGGGCCTGGGTGGTCTGAAATGGCCTGCACAGGATGGCTCATCTCCGCCGCATATGGTCACCTCCCCTTCAGCAGGCCAACCCTGGCCACGCTCACCTGGACATGCTGACAGTGGTCAGAGAACCCGAGGCCTCCGAGGTCATGGGTCAGAGCTGACACCACGTCACTTCTACCACATTCTATGGGTGAAAGCAAGTCACATGGCCAGTGCAAAGTCACATTGCTTAGGGCATGGATGGGTAGGGGGTGGTGAAGAACAGACCCCAGCACCAAAATAGTATTTCAGAGGGAAAGACACCAGCCTTTTCCTCTCCCATGCCAAATCAGAGGCCATCTTGGTAGCCTCCCCACCACCCCTTCCCTGCACTGCTGCTTCTGGGTCAGTGTTCTCAAGCTCCTGGACCCCTAGACAAATTCCTTCCAATAGGCTACCCACCCTGCTGCACATGTGTGCCTGCCCCACTGGAGGGGGCATCAGTCTCTTGGGGGAGTTAAACCTCATGTCCATCTGAGATTGTGCAGAGAGTTCCCATACGCCCCCATATTATTAATGTCTTGCATTAGTGTGATGCATTTGCTACGACTAATGAGCCAATCTTGATTTGTTTTATTTGCATTATCATTAATTAAAGTCTATAGTTTACATTGAGGTTCACTCTGTTGTACAGTCTATGAGTTTTGACAAATGCATAAAGTCACGTATCCACCGTTACAGTATCATACAGGATAGTTGCACCACTCTAAAAATCTCCCACACTCCACCTTTAGTAGGAAAAGAGCCAGAGGAATGAACACCCCAACCTCACCACTCTCTGGTGCCCCCTGATCCTGTGCCCATGCCCACCATTGTGGGAAACTGCTGAGAAGCAGAGATCAAGAAGTCATTGAACGCACCCAGCCATCACCCTCCCAGCACACAAAAGAACGTGAAGGGTGGAGGTGGCTCTGGAGGGGCAAACGGAAGCCATCTTGCTGATGGTAGGGCCCATATTCCAGTGTGCTTCTTGTAACTCACCGCCTGTGGTCCTAAGCTCTGCACTTAGGCCCCATCGGCAAGGGCGGTTGACCAGATGGACGAGGCACCTTTGAGCCCCCTTGCTGTTGAAGAGGCCTACTCATTCTCCTCTACAATCTGTGGGCTGTGGCCTCCCCCACCTCATGCTGTCCACTGCACGGCCAAGTCCAGCCATGGGCAGCACCCTCCCTCCACCTCTCCCCGCGCAGCCCCTGATTTACAATGTGGGGCAACATGAACATCTGCTTCGAAGCTGAAACTTGGCTCAGGGATGGCAGACGTCAGCTACAGGCACAATGATGGATGGCGGGAACTTGGACTGCAGTGTGTTTATAGCTTATAAGGGTGAGTCGTGCGTATTTCAAGCTTGGCCCGAACGCCTGCTTACCCGATTGGCTTGTCAGGCAGGGTTTATTCTGATTTAGAGCCCCGGATTTGCCAATTTGATTTTTGAAGCGAACTCTTGTTTGCTAAATCCCCTGCAGCTATAGGATCAAAGAATTTGTGCACGTCAGAGCTGGTTCACTACTCCAGGCCTCCTCTCAATGTCCGGATGAGGAAATTGAGGTCCAGAAAGGGAAGGTGCTGGCCCATGACCACAGCACCTGGGGTGGAAGAAGGAACCCGGGGGGGCGGGGCGGGTTAGATCCTGTTGCCTGCGTTTAGAGTTTAGCTTGACCTTTAGCTGTGGGATCTTAGATAAGTCACCTAATCTTCCTGACTTAGTTTCCTACTCTGCAAAATGGGGGTAAGAATGAAACCTACTTCACAGGGTGGCTGTGAGAATCAAATGAGCTATGAGCTAGGTGGGCTGTGAGCAATTTTGAGCAATACCTGGACCTGGCTCATGTCCACGGTGCCTGAGAGCTAGCCCAGCGTAGGCCCTCAGTGTTTGTTGAATGACTTAATGAGTATGGAAAGGGATTCATAGATTACAGTGTGAGGACATGCTACTCATTATGTTAATTAGTGATCTGTAATGAGGCTGGGTTCCTGCAAAACAATGAATCTTACCAGCCTTGTCTGTGGGCTGGAAAGTCCCCAAGATAAATGCTTTCCTCAGCAGCAAGTCCAGATGTTTTAGTCGTGGGACTTGAAGGAGATAATGTGTGCTTGAACAAGAACCACCCAGCTATCAGGTGCTCTGGTGAGCGGCCGCTCAGCCTGGACAGTTAATGCCGGCCTGGCAGCCGAGGTGTCATGAAGCCCTGGGTCACGGCTGTGGCCAAGAGGAAGTGGCTGGTGCAGGAAATGAGCCCTGAATCTCCTGGGAGCATATGAGTTGGACTGAGCCCAGCAGAGGCTCTGTTCTTCAGCATGTAGGCCCACAGAAAAAATCTTGGCTCTCAGGATTGGCAGAGAGGGGCCTGGAGAGGCCATGTGGCCCCCTCAGTACTGAAGTCCGTCAAGGACCCTGGCAGTTGTCATGACCCGTACCAGTCACGTGGGTGTTGCTGCAAGTTCCACGGAGACGAGTGGTTCTGGCAGTGGGAACACAGAGGCTAGACAAGGCCTCAGAGACCAGCTTGTCCCAGCTACTTACAGATAAAAGGACAGGGGCCCAGAGAGGGGAAGACCTTGCCATGTAACACAGCAGATCAGCCTAGAACTCAGGTCCTTGGCTTCCTGATTCAGAGTTCTTCCTCTTCTCTCCAACCACATTTAGGGGACAGTTTCCAGGCTCCGAGGAGTAGACATTCCAGGTGCTCTGCATGTGGCATGTCCGTGGAACAGCAGGATGCTCTCAGCAGAGCGGCTGCTTTGCGTGGCTCCATCATACTCTACCTTAAGGAGACGGCAGTGCTGGGAGTTGTGCAGTGTGTAGCCTGTGCAACTGTATGCAGTAGCCTTGACTGGAATGTGCATGAAATAGACTCCTGACAGTACGGAGAGCATGCCCAGAAGAGACCCATATGAGTATAGATGTCTCCATTATTCTTGTTAGCTGGTGTCTTCTTTAAGGAAAGGGGATATATCCTATATAGACAACTCTGGAAGGTCACGCTGGAAGAGGCTTTGGAGGCCACCTCATCCACCCTTTTTTAGTACACAAATAAGGAAACTAAGGCTGAGAGAAGAGAAGGGACTTGCCCACCATCACAGTTATGGGTCCCAGTTACTCTCCTGTGGCCCTGGAGGGTTCCGTGAACCTGCCTTTGGTTTCACTCACACCGTAGCCCATCTGTTATCTCTGCACCCCTGGATGTCTGCTCATCTCCAAATCCTGTCCTCTGCCATCTGTTCTGCACACCCCTGCAGAGGGAATTTTCCCAGAACGCTGACATGCCACCGTTTCTTCTGCTGCTCCAGGCTTACTTTCCTAAGGGGCCTTTCTGGAGTTCTGATGGCCCAGGCACACACCTTCAGGGCCTCTCACACCCAGACCTCTCACACCTCTCAGCCCTCAGCTGCCAGCCAGCTGCCCCCTCTCCCTCCTGGCCCCTCTGTGCCGCTCCTCCTGTGGCACCAGACCTTCCTTCCCGCCAGTCTGGCTGCTAGGAAGTCCTCGGCCTGTTAGTTCTCATTGTGGACCTGTGTCCCGTGGAGCCTCAACCTAAGCACCTGGGGCATCTGGCATTGCCTCCCACCTCTGCTGTCGCTTCCTCTGCTCTGGCCCCAGCTTCTCCCCGGGTAATAGCAACGGCCAGTACCCAGGCTCCTCGTCCCCCAGCCCCTGTGCTTCTGCAGCTGAAAAGCCCTCAAAGTCTCTTGTGCATTTCTGTGTAAAATCTGAACAGCTGAGCACGACTTAGGAGGCCCTTCCAGAACCAGCCCCTGTGGGACTCTCCCACCAGTCGCCCATCGTCAGCTCCCTTCTCTGCAGCCTTCCCCAGCGACGTGTGCTCTCCTCAGGCTTGTACAGACCTCTGCCCCTTGTCGCACACACTCGCTTCCTGGAGCACCCTCTCATCTGCTCCCCCTGCTAACTCCTCCTTACCCTTGAAGACCCAGCTCAAGTGCCCCCTCCTCTAAGTCATTCCCTAAACGCCAGGTGTGATTGTACTGCCTGAAGCGCAAAAAATCTGTCTTTTCCTCTGTCCCACGGCAGTCTCAGCAGGACACATGCCCATGGGGTAGACCCAGTTCTCTGCGTGGTCATGCCAACTCTATCCCGGAACATTCTAGAAAGCCTGCCATGTGAGTGAGATTGGTGTTTGTATAAGAACAACTTGAAATCTGCTTTTATTTGTACAGTCAGTCCCCGATAGGCAGCAGGTTTTGGGCAGCGGTTCATAACAGCTGCCTTGTCATGCACTTTACAGTGGGTTATAGCATGTGCCACGTCCCACTTGGAAGTCACCAGTTTCCAGGTCAGGTGGTAACAATTTACATGGCCACATCCCACCAAATGAGACCCCTAGTGATTGAGGTGTCATGGTGGGAAGAGCTGTGGTGCGGTGGGGGGAGCTCTGGGCCAGGGCCGAGGGTCAGGACCCCTTCTCCCCTTGGGAGTGTTCAGTGTTGAGATGGCTGACATAGTCACACCCACCTGTTTGCCTGAGAAGAGGAAGCGGTCCCACTATGGATTTGCCTGCTCTAGACCTTCTGCATCTGACTTTCCAGGGGTGGGCCCCAGGCTCCCAGGGGGTCTGACTTGGGGTCTGTCATTTGGGGACCTCTGAGCCAGCATTTCCACAGGGCTTCTCATCTATTATCATTGTAACTCTGAAACAGGTGGCTGTTAACCTACCTGTTCACAGTTGAGCAAGGGAGGCCCAAAGATAGGAGGTGACATGTTCAGGACACATGTAGGCCTCTCTCTCTAGCCCTGTGCTTCTGCACCCCCTGAAAATGTAAGCCCTGAACTTTCAGCGTTGGGCTGGGAGTGGAGCCAGGCTGTTTGGACCATGAAGCTGTGACTGCCAACGCCTGGGGCCACCTAGTGGCAGCTTCTGGGAACTGCAGGCAGGTACCCAGGAAAATGTAACCAGCATGACCTGTGCCAGCGGTAGAACCCCTGACCCCTGTGCCACTGAGTGGACAAGGCCCTTTCATTTATTACGGTGACAGGATGGCTCCACAGCGGCATCAATGCCCATTTGAGAGGCTCTCTCCTTTTGATTCAGACTTAGAAATCTAGAGGCTTTGAGCGTGCTCTGGCGGGGCTCCAAACAAGTGAGGACTCCTTTGGGCCTCACTTTCCCCTGCTTGTCATTGAAGAGGCTGAATTAGATTTCCGGGAAATCCTCTCAGCTCTGGAAATCTTCTAAGTTATGACTAGGGGCAACTGATGATGGGTGATAGGGCTAAAATAATTATTTTTCAAGACCGAGTTTTAGGATTTGGAGGGAGGTCCAGACTCCTTGAATCTGGAAATATGCTTCCAGGGGATGGGAAAAGATGGGCTGAAACGTGCCCAGTTCTCCTCCTGGACTCATGTGTTGGCCAGGCATTTGTCAAAGATGTTCAAATTAGAGCCTAATTGAAAAATGAGGCTGTAACTCCAGGATAAGGGGTGGCAGGGCCCAGGGCTGCGGACTTAATCAGGTGGCCTAATGTCGTTAGGCCCGTATCAATAACAGGAGCTGCAGCTGCGGGAGGGAGCTGTTCCCTGTGACTCCGACACTTTCCAGCCAACAGGGCTTTTCTTCTGTTTTTCACTGCAAACAAATGCCACTTGAGTCCCTTCTTCACTCCAGAGAATTCCCTCGAGTGAGATAAACATATGGGTGAAGATGGACTTCTTTTTCTTCTTTCTAAAAGCCTTGAGCAGGAAAAAGCTGCACTGGGCTGTAAGCCGGGAAGAAGGGATGGTTTATCCCCAACAAGGCTGTGCCTGAGGGGCCCGGTCCCGGCCCCTCCCCTCCCTATCCTGGAGACGGGGCCACTCACATGGGGGTCACCCCTCTTTCTCTCTCTCTCCCTCTTTCTCTCCTACTCTCTCTCTCACTCTCACACACTCGCCTCCCCCTCCTTATCCTCTCTCACCCCTTCCTCTCCCCTCCCCTCCCCTTTACCAAAAACATGCACAACAGAGGCACCATCAAGACCCAGGAGGTCAAGGGTGATGTGGTTGCCCTTGGCCCTGCCCTCCCCCAAATGCTGGGGTCCCCCAGGCCCTGGCTCAGGAACCTTTGCCTCATTTTAGTCTGGGGAAAATTGGACAGAGAGAAATCCTAACAGGAAAATGACAACATCAGTGTCCCCACTACTCTGAAGTAGCCATTGTTAATATGTGACATTTTGGCACTTTTGCTTCCAGACTTTTTTTTTTAAAATCACTCTCGCTTTTTTTTTTTTAAAGATTTTTATTGGGGAATTGGGGGATGGGAACAGCCCTGGGGAATTGGGGGGAGGGGAACAGACAAGTTGCTGTCGTTTTGTTCTTCAGTCTAGTTGTGGAGGACGTTGCTTCACTGGCCCAAGTTGGCACCATCATTGCGCTCTTCCCGGGCGAGGCAGATCAGTTGCTGGCTTCTGGATGGCTACTCACTGCAGCTGCTGGCCGCTCACGCTGGCTGCTGGCTACACATGGTAGCCCATGGCAACCCACTGCCGCAGGGGCTGCAGCCTACACCGCTGCAGGCAACTCATGGCAGCCCAGCTCCAGGTTGCGCTGTTGTTCAGCATCTTAGCTGAGGAGGGCAGTGTCACTGGCCCTCATATGTGGGATCTGAACCGGGGCCCTCTGGCGTCCCAAGCCAACTCTTAACCATCGCCCCACTCAGCCGGCCCAACTCTCTCTTTTTTTAAAAATTAAAAATGATACATCTTTTTAAGAGTAAAGGTTAAACAACCACTGCCACCCAGAATTGCTCACTGCTGCTACTATGGCATATTTGCTCCTAGTTATTTTGCTCTGTGTATATTAAAGAAGCAAAACAAATAGTATATAAATACATTCTCCTTAAAAGAATTAGAACATGAAAGATACAGTTAGAGTCCCCCTTGTCCACCCCCCTTTATTCCAGTGACACCTCCCCCCTCCATGAAACCACGGTTGTCAGCTTGTGGTGTGTCCTTTGAGCCCATTTTAAATGTACAGTAACACCTTGTTTGCGAGCATAATTCGTTCTGCAAACAAACTACTTGTATTGAAAGACATCGCTCGTTTATCACTTTAAAATGTATTAGAAATGTTTGCTAGTCTTGCGGAACACTCGCAAACCAAGTTACTCGCAATCCAAGTTTTTACTGTATTTACTTTACTTACAGTCATGAATTCATAGAAAACACATAGCATCATTTTGTGTTTTGTTTTTATCTTGCCGTACCAGTCATTTTCAACTTGCTTTGTTCTCCCAATCTACCCTGATTTAATTCATTCTCTTTAATTCAGGTTGACCCGTCTTTAATTCATTCTCTCCTTCTCCTCCCCCCGTTTCCTTCCCCTTCCCATCCATCCTTTCTCCTCTCCTGCCTCTTCCCTCATGGCCTGGCCACTCACTGGCCTTTGTTACTGAGCCTGAGTGATGGACGTGGCCATCTGTGTCTGCTGATGCCCAGACCCACCTCTGAGATCCCTGGCCTGATGTGTTCACTCCACCCACCCAGAAAGCCTTCCCCAACCACCCTCTGTCCTCTGCCTCTGGCTTTGCTATCCTTCTGTGCTTATCTGCTTCTACTATTGCACTTATCACATTATGAGGCAATTATTTTTTTATTCACCTCCCCTCAGGGCTGTGATCACCTGTTCTTGGCACCTAGCCCAGTAGTGCTCAGTAAATGTTGGTTAAAAAGTGTGGATTAAGGGCCGGCCGAGTGGCGCATTGGTTAAGAGCTGGCTTGGGATGCCAGAGGGCCCCGGTTCGGATCCCACATATGAGGGCCAGTGACACTGCCCTCTGCAGCTAAGATGCTGAACAACAGCTCAACCTGGAGCTGGGCTGCCGTGAGTCACTGGCAATGTGTAGGCTGTAGCCATTGCTGCAGTGGGTTGCCATGGGCTACCGTGTGTAGCCAGCAGCCAGCGTGAGCGGCCAGCAGCCACAGTGAGCGGCCGTCCAGAAGCCAGCGACTGATCTGCCTCTCCTGGGAAGAGTACAATGATGGTGCCAACTTGGGCCAGTGAAGCAACGTCCTCCACAACTAGACTGAAGAACAAAATGACAGAAACTTGTCTGTTCCCCTCCCCCCAATTCCCCAGCACTGTTCCCATTCCCCCAATTCCCCAATAAAAATCTTTAAAAAAAAAGTGTGGATTAAGCCCCTTCAATTGAGCCACCTTGAAACCCAGTTTGGCTTGCACACCTCCAAGGACAGGGTACTCATTACCTAGAATCCACTTCAACCAGTGGAATCCTCCATTGAGACCTACAGTGGCTCCCCGTGGAGAGTCAGGGATCTCTCACATGGGTGTGCTGCCAGCTTAGCACACATGATGTGGGATGGCCGAAAGGGGAGACGTCTTGGAGTGAGAAGACTGAATGGCCTATGCAGTGGGTGGAATTGTGTCTCTCAAAAAGACATGTGGGTTCTAAGCCCTGGTACCTGTGAATGTGACCTTATTTGGAATCAGAGTCTTTGCAGATGTAATCAAGGTAAAATTAGGTCATACCAGATTCGGGTGGGCCCTAAGCCCAATGACTGGTGTCCTCATAAGAGAAAAGAGAGAGATTTGGAGACAGACACAGAGAAGGCACATGTGACGACGGGGGGCAGAGGCCGAAGTGATGCAGCCACAAGCCCAGGCACACCAAGGATGGCCGGCCACCACTAGAAGCTAGGAAGACGGCAAGGAAGCGTTCTCCATTGGAGCTTCCAGAAGAAGTGGGGCCCTGCCGACACCTTGATTTCAGACCTCTAAGTCTCTAGAATGGTGAGAGAATAAATTTCTGTTCTTTTAAGCCACCCAGTCTCTGGTACTTTGTTATAGTGGTCCTAGGAAACTAAGACAGCCTGTTATACAGCCAAAACTAACTGATACACTCATAGATGCATTAAATAATAATCACGTGCGTGACCTTCTACAAGTCAATGAGACTGTGTAACGACTGCTGTAGCTCACCAGAAATCTGTTTTCCTCTTCTTCCTGGGCAGGCAGCCAAGCTCAGTGGCCATGTGACTGGGGCTACTTAATGGAGCATGAGGTGAAGTGTTATTGCTGGGTCGAGGCTTAGCAGAGACTGTTGCCTACTTCTTTCTCTTTTCCCTTCTATGTCTAGATGCAAGTGACAAGGCTCTAGGACAGGGGGACAGCCAACTAAAGCCTGTGGGGTTGTTTTTTTCCTGAACCATAAGCTAAGATCCACAAGCTAAGAGTGGTTACATCTTTAAAGGATTGTAAAAAAAAAAAAAAAGAAAAAGAAAAAGAAGAATGTGAGAGACCCACAAAGCCTATTACATGCAACCAAAAAATCCGTAACCTGTTTTAGTGTTATTAGAGTAATAACTTTGAATCTGCTGTCATTCATCAGAAAAAGAATGAACTCATTCATGAACTTGGGTGTTTTGAGTACTAGTAGTCACCATGAATGGACCTCCCAACAAATAGAACCTCACAGGAGTGTTTAAAGTCTATGGCGTGGAGCAGTTGCTTAGGAAACACAATTCTGGCCTCAGGTGGGGAAGACTACAATCGGGGAGGCCAGTTAACAGCCCATCTTTACGCAGCTGATAAAACAGAATTAAGGCATGGCCTGTGCCTCCCCCTGGCGCTCCGCCTGTGGCCTCGTGTGGCATGCTATGCCTCCCGTTTCTAGGGGAGCTGTGAGTAACATTAAAATTGTTTCAATGGCTTTGGCCTCTCTGCATTGTCACTCAGTCACCTTTATAAATTAAGATGCGGGCACAAATCAGCAATCTCAGCTGGGCCCCAGGCCTCAGGTATCACCGACCACGGGCTCCCACATTCAAGTTCTTCCCCAGAATCCAAACTCACGTTTCTAACTGCCTGTGTGACATTCCAAGTGCACGTCTAACAGGCATTTCAGATTTACTGTGGCTGAGTCTGAGCTGTTGCTTTCCTCCTACAAATTCACTTCTTCCACAGCTTTCCTTCTCTCAGAAAACAGCCTGCCCATTCACCTCGCTGCTCAGGTAAAAAATCTAGGCATTACCTTCGATTCCCCTTTTCTCTTGAAAGCCCCAGACTCAGTCCTTCCTCTGGGGCTCTCCCTGGAGATTGCTACTCTCACATCTGGCTCCACCTTGACAGTCAGGTCTCGGCTTAAATGTCCCCTCCCTCAGAAAGGCCTTTCATACCTGGCTCACAGCCTGTGTAATTCTCTGCATGGGGCCCATCACTGCCTGAAGGTCTGGTGTGTTCCATGGCTGTCTCTCCCACACTGCGGACGGGGCTGGGACCTTCCTGGGCTCTTGCTGTGTCCCAGTGTCCCCGAGAAGACCGGGCACAGAGCAGTGTTCCAGGTGGATCCGCTGTATGTCAGATGGAAGGACCTGGTACCCTCAGGACCGGACGCCCAGGCACTTGGAGTGAGGACTTGGAAGGAGCAGAGAAGAGCTTAGAGCGAGAAAACGGGACAGAGCTGGTGGAAGGGACGGGCAGGAGAGGCTGTCAGCTGCACAACAGACACCCCAGGCTGATGCTGCTCCGTGTCCAGTGTCCTCGACTCCGATCATTCATTTCCGGAGGCCACAGCCCCCTGTGCCACCATTTATTCACATTCTCCTTGAAGTCGACTCTTTTTAACCCAAATACACGCATTTGGAAAGGAAAGCAACATCATCTGTGAAGTCGCTGTGTGTTGGACTGTAGTCTGTGCCACACTGGAAGTTGGGGGCTTAGAAATGCCTCTGCAGGGACAGCCTGTGACCCAGTGGCCCCTCGGTGGGATGGGGCTGGTGCCCTCCCACACCCCTCCTGATGTGTTGTCACCTGTGTTGGGTGCCTCACTCATCTCCAAGGCCCACGCCCACCCTCCTGTCCTCAGCACCCAGCTCTGGACCCTGAGAACCCAGTTTCCTCCACCCCAGGTCAACACAAAGCCATTGGACCAACTCCTCCAGCAGGCTTCCTTCTGCAGCTTGTAGAGCATCAGGCGCCCTCTGCTGGCAGCTGGTGGAGTCCCTGCATGTCAGAGTGACAACTAAGAGTGGGGAGAGGGGAGCCTGGCATCTGCCCCTGTCCCTGCCCCTTCTCATGCCCCTTTCCCCACCACCTCCCTCTGTGCTCCCACAAATGCATTAGACATTCACATATTCCATCCTGAAATGCTTCTCCCCTGCAAGACCTCCCCACTCTCCTCCCACTGGGCCATCTGACACATCCCTGTCATCTCTAAGACGCTACTAAGCACCATTTCCCCCAGAAAGCATCCCCAGAGTTCACCTGGGGAAATAATCAATCTGATTCCTGCCCTCACTGTCCCTGTGAAAACCCTGTCACCCTCTGTCATGCTGTAAGGTCCTTATCTGTTCACAGGCCTTTCCCTGTGGAGACCATGTCCCCCATGTCCTCACCCAGCACAGGGCTCACATGGAAAATATTTGTTGAACGAATAATTTTAGCGTCAACCGATTTAGAAGTTCTGAGCAGAACTATTCTGAGGTTCTAAGGTAGGTGCCCTGAAGCAAAACCTAACACACACACACACACACACACACACACACACACGGGACAACAACATTATACATACATATGTGCTCATTGAGAAAAAAATTCAAACAATATAATAGTTTATAAACTAAAACATTAAACCCCCTTCAATCCTCTCCTATCTTATTTTCTTTCACAAATCCTCAGTTATCACTTTGGGAAGCGTACCTCCCAGATGTTTTTTTGGCATTTTATTTTACTTTTTTTTTTTTTAAACACAAATGAGGCCATACTATACACATAATTCTGTACTTTATGTTTTCCATGAAATGATCCATCCTGAGGTCCTAAGTCAGCACCTGTAGGTGTATGTTATTCTTTTTAGTGGCTGCAAAGCGTTCCATATTCCAGCACTACCGTGTTGTATAAATTCGAAATGTTTGCTTTTGTTTGTTTGTTTTTGCAGTTGCAATCACCATTTCTGCAAATGTCTCAGACACAACTCTGTACATTCTGAGTCTAAGGTCAGACCCATTTCATATTTTAACAGAGACTGCCAAAATACCCCCACAGAAAGTCAATACCCATTTACACTCACATCAACAATGCTTACGTGTGTCTATCTTGCCACATCTTTGACAGCACTAGATGTTATTAGCCGTTTAAAAAATTCTGACATTTCTGACCATCTCAACCTTTAAACCCAGCTGAAATCTGGTTAAAATGGGTATTGGGGGGTGGGGGGGCAACGAGCGGAGAAGTTTGGAAAGGGCGCATGGTAGGTATATGAGCCCACTCCTCCCTGGCCAGGGAGAGAAAGTATTTCCCCAACCCCTGCTGAGCCCTTGATCCTGGACCCAGAGCCCAGGCTCCTTAGCAGGTGCCCCCACCCCAGGGGGTGAGGATCCTAGGCCAACCAGAGAGGTTGATTGGCCTCCGGCAACGTTTAACCACCTGACTGGGTGAGACCCCAGTGATTTTTAAGGGAGCAACTCCATCCTGCTCTCTGGGAGGGAGAATGCTTTGGGAGAACCAGACAATTATAAACTTGGTTACACAGTGAAGCAAGGGTATTTGTGGTGGTCCAGTGGGCCCATGGAGGGGGCAGGTGGAGGCCAGGGGGCTCACCTCTTACTCTACCCCACCCCCAACCAGGAGGACTCTGTCTGGAGAATGAAGCTTCTAACAGCTTGTCTAAAATGACGGAAAAAGGGCGACGGGACAATGCCAACATTCAAGCACCACCCTGCTCCTCAGGCTCGGAGGGCTTCCTGGCCAGCACCGTCAGGGTGCAGGGGGCCGTGTTCCTATAGCTCTGATCATTTTCACAGACTTGAATCTTCCAAGAGCCCCCAGAACGGCCTCCAGGGCCCCTGGCTTGCCTTCCTTCCTGCTTTTACTGTAATAGGCCTTATACACGATCTAAAAATGACTCAGGGAAAGCCAAGATAGGGAAGAGGGCAGGGCAGCCTGCTGGGGTCCGCAGTGGTAGCCCCTTGGGAAATCTCATCAGTGACCCAGGAACTTGAGTGGTCCAGCGAAGGCGCCTGTAAGCCGCTCAAGTGGGGGAGTGTGTGTGCTTGAGAGTGGAACTGGGAGTTCACTGGATACAGGCAAAGGCTGACTGATGCCTCGGGAGAGATGCGAATACTGCACTGTCTATCCCCCATGTCGGCCTGGTGTTTTAGAGCTGCTATTTTTACTCATTGTACCTTGTTTCATTCTTCAGAGGAGGCAAAGTCGGTATTATTCCCATTTTCAGACGAGGAGACTGCGTCCGGAGAGAGGGGTCCTCACCCACTGGCACGGTTTTCTTGGAACGCTAGGCCTTCTTTGCCTGGCCAACTCCTTTGCTTCTGTTAGGACTCACGTCAGCCCCTAGAAGCCTGTCGGGCAGCTCCTACCCTTAACCCTTCTGCTGCTTTACAACGAGCACATGGAAGGGTGTCCTGTCATTGCGCAGATACAGCTAGGTCGGTCCCCCCTAGACCACGCCTCCATGAGCCAGGGGCTGTGCAAATGGACCATCTCCCCTCTGCCTTCCTCCATCAGCTCTGGGCTGTGCTGAGCAGATGTTTGTGAATAGATGGGTGGAAGTGTGGGCGGGTGCTAAGAGACAACATATAACATCACTGTAATCCCGAAGCCAAATGTGAACTCGCTGCTTGGCAAAACCAATAAGGGGTCTCCAAGGATCCCCGGGCAACTCAGGAAAAGGAGACTAGATAATCCTGGGGTGGAGAGTGGAGGTAGGGGAGGGGCATGAGCAGGTGCTCCGGAATACCTTCACGGAGTTGGGGGTGGAAGTGGGGGGCCTCTTGTCAGAATTTAGAAGGGGCAGGAGCGCCCGCTCTCCTCCTGGGAGGCCATGAACATTGGGGCTGACAGACTGAAAGGCTCCCTGGTCCAGAAACCCCCGGAGGCCCTGAGCAATCCCAAGGGCGCCCTCTTGTGGCCATTTGAGGCCAAGCCTGAGAGCTCGGAGGAGAGTCTTGCGTTTCCTCTTAGTCAAGGGTGCGGGGAAATAGGCTCATAAGAGGGGGTGGGAGCACAGGTCCTGGAGCCAGGCTGCTAGTCCTGACCATGCCACTAATTCGCCAGGTTGCTTTGAGCAAGCCATTCACCTGATAACCTCAGTTTCCTCATGTGATTCATAAGGTGGCTAGATGACATGCATAGCTCTCACCAATGGAAATGCTGACCACAGGCCAATCCTGGACTAAGCACTCACATGTGTTACCTTCACCTCCTCCAAGGACTGGCAGGTAGGTGCTGCCTGACAGGAGGAAACTGAGGCTCAGAGAGGTTAGGTGACGTACTCTTGGTCACCCAGCTGGTAGGTGGCAGAACTGGGGCTTGAAGCCAGGTCTATGACCCCAAGTCTCCCTCTCTCCATGGTGTTTCTCATGGTCCCCAAGATCCCTGCCATCTCTGTCTGTGGTTCAAGGTGTCTTCTGGAGAGAAGAGACTTGCAGGAGTCATTAGGGTCCTCGCTGGCAGCCAAGAGGGGAAACAGAGTCAGAGACAGGACATTCGGTCGTAGAACAACCTCACATACAGAGCGCACAGTCTTTGCAGAAAAGAAATGATGGCCACCACTCTACTGACCATCAAAACAATGTTCTCTGGGTCAACTGTCTACCCAGGAACAAATCTTGCTGAACCCAGAACTCAGCTCTTATCCACAGCCCCATGCTGCCTAAGTTTACCTGGCACACCTACATTTCAGATGGGCTGGCTGAAGTGACAGGGCCACGTGGAGAGATTTGGGAACACTTAAGAATTTTGTGAATGATGCTCTCACTTGTTCCTTGGGCTAGCGCATCTCCGTAGGGCTGGTCCTTCGGAAGGTCCGAGTGAGAAGGGGAGAGGAGCCTCCTGAGCTCAGATAGGTCTGTGTTCAGATCTCGGGTCTGCTTGTTCCTAGCTGTGTGAACCCGGGCAAATCACTTTGTGCCTCAGTTTACTCCTCTGTAAAATGGGGTTACTCAGAGGATCCCTTAGTGCAGTTAGAAGATTTGGTGAGTGAGCTTGAGCCCCTGCATGTCATCTTACAGTGAGTGTAAAGCTCGGACCAGTGCTTACTGGTCTCAAAGAGCATCATTCCTGATGGGCCCAGGGGATAGGGCTGGGTGGGAGTGGGGCAGTGAGACAGGCGCATAGCAGGTGCCTTCCTGTACTGCTCAAGGGTGTCCCAGTGGGAGTTAGAAGCCTGCCCAGCATTGAGGTTTTAGACTCTTTTTGGACCAGACTTTGGACATTCCCTCCAAATGAGATGACCATTGGACAGGACTGAATTAAAAAGAAGAGTGACTCTCCAATGTTCCCTCCTGGGCGCTGTTCATCAATATTTAAGTTAACATTAATTTTAATTATTTTTAAATTAATTATTTTAGAAACTTTTAATTACTGTTTTAACTGAATTTAATTACTATTGAAAACGAGCCCTGTAACTATCTTGTGAATTGTATCACTATATGGCAGTGATTTTCTGCATGTTATTCTGTCACATGCAGACATTTAAAATACTGTCGTTTCTGCACCCTTCTGCTTTAAAATGTCTTATTTATTTATGTATTCATTTATTTATTTATTTATTTAATATGAGGAGAGCTTTATAAAATGAAAGTGGTGCAGGGCTTGCCTAAACCCAGGCTGGGCGTTTCTGGGGACTGTGTCCATTCATGAAGGGACTCGGCCTCCTTGGAGAGAGACACCTGGCAGGGCCCCAGCTCCACAGTAAGGAAAACCGAGGCAGAGGCCCAGAGGTACGGACTAGGTCAATGCCTGGGAGTGTGGGAAACAGTCATTCATTGAGAATTTATTTTACAAGGTGCTGTCTAGGCGCTGGGACACAACTGTGAGTAAGAATCCAAATCTTTGCCCTCAGTGGGAATGACATCTGGTGGCAGCAAACAGACAGACAATAAAGAAGGTAAATGAGTAAATATTTACTGATTGTGGTGCTGAGTGCAATGGAGAAGAATAAAACAGATGGAGAAGGAGGATAGGATGGAGGGAGAAAAGGACACACAAGGAGGATATCTGGGTAAAGACATACAGGAGGTGCAGGGGTGAGCCCTGCAAATGACCAGGGCAGGGGTGGCGGAACTTTTCTGTAAAAGGCGATAGTAACTTCGTATTCTAGGCTTTGTGCGCCCTCTGGTGTCTCAGAACCCCTCCAACCTGCCGCCGTGTGCAAAAGCTAAGCAAACAGTACATCAGTGGACAGGCATGCCTATGTCCCGATAAAGCTTTATTGACACGAACAGGTGGTGGGCTGTGACTTACCAACTGATCTGGGGGAAGAGAATTCCGGGAAGAGGGAACTGCAAATGCAAAGGCTCTGAGGTCTCCACACACTTGGTGTTTGAGGAATAGCAAGGGCAGTAGTGCTGGAGGGGGGTGACCAAGGGGATAAGGTGAGAGAAACAACTTGGAGGGGTGCGGACCACCCAGATCTTGTGGCCTCACCCCCACCCCAGGGCTTCCGCTCTGAGTGAGCTGATGCAGTGGAGGAGCAGAGAAGCACTCTCAGCTGGCTTATCTTTTTTTAGAAGATTTTTATTGGGGAATTGGGGGAAGGGGAACAGACAAGTTGCTGTCGTTTTGTTCTTCAGTCTAGTTGTGGAGGACGTTGCTTCACTGGCCCAAGTTGGCACCATCATTGCGCTCTTCCCAGGTGAGGCAGATCAGTCGCCGGTTTCTGGACCGCTGCTCACTGCGGCTGCTGGCCGCTCACGCTGGCTGCTGGCTACACACGGTAGCCCATGGCAACCCACTGCCACAGGGGCTGCAGCCTACGCCGTCGCCAGCGACTCATGGCAGCCCAGCTCCAGGTCGAGCTGTTGTTCAGCATCTTAGCTGTGGAGGGCAGTGTCACTGGCCTTCATGTGGGATCCGAACCGGGGCCCTCTGGTGTCCCAAGCCAGTTCTTAACCATCGCGCCACTCGGCCGGCCCTGGCTTATCTTCTTTTAAAGGCTTACAGGCTGCTGTGGGCAGACCCAGGAGTCCAGTGAGGAGACTCTGAAACAATCCAGGTGAGGTAAGAGATGGCGGGAGACTGGTCCAGGGTGGGAGCAGAGGAGGGGGTGCACAGTGGTCAGATTCTGGATTTAGTTTGCAAGTAGAGCCAAGAGGCTGTGCTGATGGTTGGGTGAGTATGAGAGTGGAGTCAGGGACAGCTTCGAGATCGGGGCCTGAGCACCTGGAAGGATGGAGCTGCCATTATTTGAGAGGAGAAAAACTGTGGGGGGAGCAGAGCTGGGGAGAAACCCAGGGGCTCAGTTTTGGACGTGGAAAGCTGGAGAATTGTGGATGTTCCTGGGGAGATGAGGCTGCTGGATATGATTCTAGAGTTCAGGGGAGAGGTCCAGGCTGGAGACTTAAACAGGGAGTCATCAGGCCGTGGATGGTACTTGAGACCCATGAGACCCATGGGGTTTTCCTGAGCATAGTGGAGGGGAGAAAAGGCCTAGGTCTCTTCCAGGTGCCCGATCCTAGAGCTGTGGTCAAAGGCACTGGACACACTCTGAGCCCACATCTGCTGCCACACTTCCTTGCTCTGGGAAGGATTGGCTGGCACCTGCCCCCAAATCAGCAGGCGCTCTGGCCCTGGCAGGAGCCTGCATCGTCCAGCCCATGCCTCACACCTCCCCACTTCCCTCCTTTACCTACACTCTTTTTCTTACAATCCTCTCCATTGCTTCCCAACCGAGCTAAAACACCCCACTCATCTTTAGCCTGAGGGACAGGCTCCGTGGCAGCCGGGGCGCTGTTTCTATCAACCTTCTCATCCAGGACTATTAGTCCTCATTCAGGGTCTGATGGGAACTGTGGCTGCCAGCCTCTCATAGATGTCTTTGAACTTGGGATGGTTGTGGTCAAACTTTTGGGCACTATTTGGGGCTCCCTCTCCGCCCCCCCCCCACCACCCTTGTACATCTTACAGGTTGTACATCTTACAACCTGGTCAGCCCCAAGTCTTCCTTGGAACCCGTCTTTCTCTATGGTGTCGGCAAGCCAGCAGAGTGAGTAGAATTACCCCCATTCTACAGATGAGAAAAGCGAGGCCCAGAGAGGTGAAATCACCTGCCCAGGTTGGCAGAGGCAGGACTGACCGCAGTATAGTGGTCTGACTCCAAAGGTGCATTACGTCTGCTTCCAGGTGACAAACATACTCTGAGGGATGACACCATATCAGGGGGCAATGTGGGCGAGGAGAGCTCAGCCTCAGCCCTGGGGTGGAGGTGAGGGGGCCGCTGAATTTGCCTAGGAACCCGTCTTTGCTCTTACCTGGTAACAGAATGCTCACGGCAGGCTCAAATGGCCCATCTATTGATTATGCAAATGTCCCTTTCCTGTGACAAGATTTCATTTCAGAGAATTCTTTTTTAAGGGCTGCATTTGGGATACAGACAGAGCTGTGATCGATCTGAGGTCAGGAAATGAAAGTTAGATGACAAAAAGAAGTCCCCTGTGTATTACCTCCCTGTGCCTCAGTTTCCTAATCTGATGAACAGAAAGAACAGTGCCGCTCTGAGAAAGTTTCATTCATTTATTTATTTACCGAGGATTAAATAAAAGGGCAGATGTAAAACTCTCAGCACACTATGGATTCAAGGGGAGTTAGGCCCCTGCCCCCATCGCCTGTCTCAGGAAATCCCTTTTCCCGGAGGCAAAAGGGCTCCTCTGTGAGGCTGACAGGGTGTTATTTGTGCAAAGCGGCCGGCTGAGGGAGAGCTGTGACTCGGAGGGTCGAGCACTGAGGAGGCACCTACTGTTTACAGGCTGTTATGTGACAGGCTATTGGAGTTCCCAGGGTGACCCAGAAGCCAGCCAATCATTTTGCTCCATGTTTGGGTTCATTCATTCCTTCATTCATTTAACAATCCTTTATTATGTGCCTACTACATGCAAAAGACATGGAGGACAACCTTAACCTCTCTTCTTAATTTTCTCTCACCCCACTCCCTGCAGTGACCTCTCCTCTTCACTGCACTAAACTCCTCATGGTCTCCATTCTCCAAAATGCCTACCTAACAGCCTCGGTCTCAGTTTGTTGTTGAGCTCTGGCCTGAGAAGTGGGAGCACTTGATTCCTCGGGGAGAGTCACTGCCCTTCTCTGGGACACTGTTCCCTTGATTAAAATCGCAGGGCTGGGTTACCAGAACACCAAGCTTTGTAGCACTGGCTTTGCTTTCTGTGATTCCAACCTGGATTCAGGGACCTCTGGCACACAGTTTAGCCTGTCTGCAGCCATGCCCACGGAAGACAGCACTAGCCGATCAGGGCATTCTAACTGCTGAGCCCTGTGGGGCCCTCGGAATCTTTCCACAGGGCACCTGCCAGCCATCACCAATCAACTCCGAGTTGGCAGTTGAGATTAAACGGACTTTTCTTCATTCCTGGCCAGCGCCCTGGGTCTGGTGAGAGACAGAGCAGAAAGGCACCAGAGGATACAGTCAAGGTGATGGACATGTGGCGGGTGGCAGGGAGCAGCACAGGGCAGTGGCAAGAATGTGGGGCAGTGGTCCCTTGGGGACACCCAAGAGGGGCACAAAGATGCTAGGGCTGTGTCATTCCTGTCACATCAGTCCCTCTTTACAGGTGCCCAAGATTGGCTTCACCTGGGAAGCTTTTGGACCCAGCCCTGAGGATAAGAGAAGGCGAGGGAAGGCATCAACTACAATGTCTGTGTCATTGCAGTTGGGCTGCAGCCAGGGGCACAGGGACCGGTTGAGCTGGGCTGTGACTTCTCTGGGTCATCATGAGGTCCCCGTCCACTCTGAGGGCACAGAGACGCTGGTATTAAGCCTCGGTTCTGAGGCAAGGTCACCAGGGTAGGAAGCCGTGGGCCTGGAAGCCAAAGGTGTTTATTTCAACCCTCAGCCTCCCATCCCAAGGAAGCGGGAAGCCTGTGTGTTCTAATCACAGCTGACAGCATTCCTCAGGCTGGTCTGTGATAGAAACACTCCCATTATGTAAGGGGGTTACATAAAGCGTCTTGTGACATCTGCATCACATGTCCACAGAGGCACTGGTCAGGCTTGTGTGCCTCCCGCCCCATGTTTGCTGAGTCCGGTGGTTGGACCTAACTCTCCAGGTCTGAGAGGGCTGGGCGTGTCCGCGTCACTGGAGCTAGCAGAGCCCCCAGGAGGGAGTTAGGGCCTGTGTGTTGGTTAACGGTTGTCGGTAGGGAGCAGCATAATGTGGTGGTCGTGACCGAGAGTCTGGCTCTGGCTGCCAGCACCCAAATCCCAGCTCTATCATTTACTGGCCAGGGGACCTTTGGGCAAGTCTCCTAGCTGATTTGCGCCTCAGTTTTCTTATCCATTAAAGGCAGTAATCACGGCACCTGGGAAGAACAAATAGCTTAATCCATGTTACAGATGTCAATCAAGTGGTCAAGTTGAGCTCTGAACTTTTCATTTGATGACTATCCCGAGATTGCAAGACGGACTTTACGAATTGTCATTTCAGCTCCTTATCTCTCTAAATCAAGATTTCCTAAACATTCTGCAGCCAAAACGGAGTATGGCTGAGGTCAGACCATAATCCATTAGCCCCGATTTCAAAGGTCTCTATCATCAAAACAGCCTCCTTGTCCTAGTCCATTGCTTGCAAAAACAAATGGAAAGTGTGCATTTTCGTGTGTAAAATAAACCTGTAGTCACAGCACACGGCTGTCGCTGTTTTACATATTGGATTCCCACATAATAATTTTTTTTTAAGATTTTTATTGGGGAATTGGGGGAGGGGAACAGTGCTGGGGGATTGGGGGAAGGG